>NC_057814.1:72494386-72671256 GCF_018294505.1 Triticum aestivum | reverse complement strand
CAATCGATTGGCTTCAGTTAGCAGCAGTAGCGAAGGAATCGCTCGATCGGGTTCAGTTAACAGCCATCAATCGATCGCTCGGGTTCAGTAACGCGTAGCCTACAGTGCAATCGCTCGGGTTCAGTTAGAGCCCAACGCCTCGCTCGGGTTCAGTTAGAGCCAACGCCTCGCACACACGCGCGTACGTGTACGAGAGAAACGCGCATCACTCGGCCCCCGACCTCCCACCGTAACCGGGAACTCCCCAAAATTTTCCTCCCCCTCGCTTCTACCATGGTTTTTTCCGTCATGGACGGCCCAAAGAATGTCATGCAGCTGCGTCTCCGGCCCGCCCAGGACGAAAAGCCCATTTTATGTCATGATTTTTTGTCATAGAAGTAGGAGCCCACCACATCTATGATGATACTGAGTTTTTCACAATTATCATCATAGAAGTGTCATATGTATGACAGAAAAAAATTCGTTCGGCCCAAAATGTCACGGATGTGTCTTTTTTTTGTAGTGACACCCTAAAGCTAACCATCAAGGAAAAACACTTGTAGCAATAGCATCACGGATGGAACCCATAGTACCATCATCAATGGGTGCATGGTGATGAGAGTAGCATCTACTTCACATCCTGAATCTGCCCCATCGTCATCATCAATGTGAATTTGAGAGGCACCAACTTGATACGAGGGAGGTGCCGCCCTCGCATACTCATTTGTCACACTGACATCATCAAATATAACACTCAGTTTGATCTCATCCTCTAGTGGAGCAAATCGAAACTTGGCGGCAAGTTCATTTCTCTGAAAATAAGCATATCACAAATTAGTGCAAGAATTGGCAAAGTAAGAAAAGTAACAAATGGAATTGATATGAAGATATGTATACATGTATCTCATTTGCCCACTATTCATCACTAGCCGCAATGGTCTTGGTAACAGGATCAAACCCAATGCCTGATGCCTTTTGAGTTAATGTCTTCCAAACAACATACTCTTTTTTCAGCACATCCCACTTATTCTTGATTGCTTTTTGGTATATTCTCTCCTCGTGCACTCAAAAATCTTTCTTGCCACATTGTCATATCCAAGTGGTGTCAATGTTCCTTCTTTGCCACGATTATTGGCATTCACTTCTTCCACACAAATATCAATGAAAGTTCTAAGACCCACATTATCCCATTGTGCTTTCATCTATTTTTCATTATGTCAATACAAAAGAATTGGAAGAATTAATATGTAGTACAAACAATATATAGATATTGGTTTTTAGGGTAGCATATATAAGCAACGCATCACGTCAATATTTCTTCTATGCAACCAGAGGGCAACAATTGTACTACTATTTGGCACAATCAATACATCCATATCAAAATTATTTCTGCCATATATAAGCAACGCATCATAGCAAATCAAGATGAAAACATCATACTTCAGCACTAGCTTACAACAAATCTAGATGAACTTTTTCCCAAAAGAAATCACAGGAGGAGCTGATCACCTTGGTGGCTCACGGCCAGGAGGAGGGGAGGGGCAAAGGGGGTCGCCGTCCGCCGGAGTGGAGCCCTGGTCGGACCGAGCCAGGAGCTGCTGCTGGACACCGGGGACGGAGGGGATGCGGCCGAGGGAGGGGTCACGCCAGTGGGAGCTGGGGTGGAAGTTGAGGCCTACCCCCTGGCCATGTCGCCGGAGATGGCCTCGTCGAGGAGCGGAGGACCTGAGGACCGGCGGCGGTGGTTAACGGGGGGAACCCTAGGCGGAGCGACATGACACAGGTGTCGAGTGCGGGGGGAGGGGATCGAGCGCAGCCCGTCTGCCCGCTTTTTTCGCGTTTGGGACGGTTTTGTGCGGGACTGGGCGATGGCAATTTCGATGTAATAAGATCAAATAACAGGGGCACATCGCTATACCCTTTCGTTTTTAAGTGAAAAGCTACGGGAAGCCCCCCGACCCCAGCTTTTTTCCATTGTGAAGAATGAGAAGGTGAAAAAAGCTAAGCTGGCTTTTTAAAAACGAGTTATTTTCAGCTTCTAGCTTATTTTGACAATAAGCTGCTAGAAGTTGCAAATGAACTGGCCCGAAGGAGCACTAGCACTAAGCTAGATATAGCTTCCGCGGACTTGGGTTGTACCATGGCGAGACCTCCTATTCAACGCTTTGAGCGCCGGCCGACCGAACCAGCGGTCACCGCGTACCTCCCACTTGGGACAGCCCAACTACACGACTACTCCCTCTCTAAAAAATATAAGAGTGTTTAGATCATTAAAGTAGTGATCTAAATATTCTTATATTTCTTTATGAAGGGAGTAGTTCGCTCGCTTAATCGCCGCCGCCCTTGGTTCGCTTGGCTGATCGATTGATCGTTGGCTTTTCAAAACAAAAACTAAAAAAAAACATAAATCTGGGAACAATTTTCTAAAAAAAGTCACAAAATTTGGAAAAAGTTTGTGAATTTGAAAAAAGGTTCATAAATTTGAAAAAATATCATGAATTAAAAAATGGGAAAAAGTTCGTAATTTTGAAAACAAAATAGAAATTTGAAAAGGTTCACAAATTTTGAAAAGTTCACTCCTTGAAAAAGATTCACGCATTTGACAAAAGTTCACAGATTTGAAAAAAATCACGCATTTAAAAGAAGATGGATTTGTACAAGTTTGCCAAATTGAAAAGACCTTCTTGAATAAAATTTCATGCATTTGCGGAAAGTTCACATATTTGGAAAAGTGCATGCATTTGAAACAACTGTCATGGATTTGGGAAACTATTTGTAGATTTGAAAAAAAGTTTATTAATTTGAAAATGTTCACGAATTTCTAAAACAATCATGGATTGGAAAAGTTCAAGAATTTGAAAAAAACTTCATAGAGTTTGGGAGAAAAAGTTTCAAATTTGAAAAAAATCACACTTTTCAAGGATATGAGTAAAGGAAAAGAAAAAAAGGAAAAATACATGAAAATGAAAGAATGAAAGCAAAAAAGAAAAGAAAAAAACGAAAAGAACAAATAAAGAACAAAAAACAAGAACAAAATATTGGTCTTGGAACCAGCTTCCCATAACCGCAAGCTTAGTGCAAACGAGAACGAAAACTAAATGGGCCGAGCCCAGTATGAAGAGGGGTGTGTGTCGCGGTGCAGAATGAATAGGAAACAACGTTATAAGCATTAAATAGGGTTTGGTTGCCTTTTTTTTAGAGTATGCCAATGGCATACCTTAGTTTTATATAAGGCGGAAAAGACATGTGTAAGAGTTTAGTGCATCATAGAGGATTGGTCCTTGGTTCAACAAGTTCCAAGAGGGTTGCCTAAACTCATAAGGGTTGGTCATTGGTTCAACAAGTTCCAAGAGGGTTGATCCTCGGTTCAACATCTTCGAGAGGAATGCATTATAGATAGGCAAATGTTTGTTGTCGGGCAACCTGCTAGGAACTCCACCAGTCTCTTTTGACGCGTGCCCACTGGCCTATGGCCCCGCACGATTTGCTCCCGCTCCTGCTACTTCTTGAGCTTGTGTTGGTTTTTTCCTTGAAGAGAAAAGGGTGATGAAGCAAAGTAGAGATAAGTATTTCCCTCAATTGAGAACCAAGGTATCAATCCAGTAGGAGGAACACACAAGTCACCAATGGTTGCACCTACACAAACAAACAAATACTTACACCCAACGCGATAAAGGGGTTGTCAATCCCTTCACGATTACTTGCAAGGATGAGATCTGATTGAGATAGGTATAAAAGATAAGTAAAAGGGCAAAATGAAGTAAAGGTAAAGAAATTGCAGGAAGATATTTTTGGGTTTTTGGTTTTGTAGATCTAAAAATAATATGATAAAAGATAGACCCGGGGGCCATAGTTTTCACTAGAGGCTTCTCTCTTGAAAGAACACATATGATGGGTAAACAAATTATTGTTGAGCAATTGATAGAAAAGCGCATAGTTATGATGATATCTAAGGTAATGATCATGAATATAGGCATCATGTCCGTGACAAGTAGACCGACTCCTGCCTGCATCTACTAGTATTACTCCACATATCGATCGCTATCCAGCATGCAACTAGTGTATTAAGTTAACAAGAACGGAGTAACGCCTTAAGCAAGATGACATGATGTACAGGGATAGATCCAATCAATATGAACAAACCCCACCTTTTTATCCTTAATGGCAACAATACAAATACATGTCATGTCCCCTTCTGTCACTGGGAATAAGCACCGCAAGATTGAATCCATTACAAAGCACCTCTCCCATGGCAAGAAACATCAATCTAGTTGGCCAAACCAAATCAATAGACCGGAGAGAAATACAAATCTATCTTAATCATGCATAAAAGAGTTCAGAGAACACTCAAATAATATTCATAGCTATCTTATCATAATTCCACAATTCATCAGATCTCAATAAATGCACCGCAAAAGAAGATGGGAAAATTTTGTTTTTGCCATTCTAGATTTTGCCAATTTCCTTATGCCACTATATTTTCACATTTCACTTTTGCCACTCTTAGTTTTTGACAATTATCACAATTGCCATTCTCCTGGCAAAAGCAAAATTTTCAGAGTGGCAATTGTGCTACATTTCAAAAGCTAAGAGTAGCAAAAATGAAATAAATTTATTTTGCTTTTGCCACAGAATGGCAATTGTGATAATTGTCAAAAGCTAAGAGTGGCAAAAGTGAAATGTCAAAATCTAGAATGGCATAAGGAAAATTGGCAAAATCTAGAGTGGCAAAAACAAAATTTTCCCAAAGAAGATTACATCAAATAGATCTCGAAGAACATCGAGGAGAACATTGTATTGAAGATCAAAGAGAGAGAAGAAGTCATCTAGCTACTAGCTATGGACCGGTAGGTGTGTGGTAAACTACTCACACATCATCGGAAGGGCGCAGCAAGATTGATGTACAGGCCCTCCGTGATCGAATCCCCCTCTGGCGGAGTACCGGAACAGGTCTCCAGATGGCATCTCAAGAGGACAGAAACTTGCAGCAGCGGAAATGTATTTTTGGTGTGCCCTATGGTCTATGAGGAATATTTGGGTATTTATAGAAGAAGAATTAGGGTTAGAGGAGCCTCAGGGGGCCCACAAACTTGGAGCCCCCTCGGTGGCGCACCTTGTGAGCTTGTCCCCAATCTGTGGCCCCCCTGACCTCCTCCCGAAGGTTCCTCGGTGTCTTGTGGTCCAAGAAAAATTGTCAAAAAGTTTTGTTGCGTTTGGTATTGATTTTCTGTAAAAGACAAAAACAAGGAAAAAACAGCAACTGGCACTTGGCACTAGGTTAATAGGTTAGTCCCAAAAAATGATATAAAATAGCATAATAATGCATATAAAACATCCAAGATGGATAATGTAATAGCATGGAACAATCCAAAATTATAGATACGCTGGAGACGTATCAACTCCCACCTAATATTTTCCTCATGCGACCTCCTTCACTCGTTTTCTATCCTACAACAACGACCACATTAGGTTCTCCTCTCCCCGTCGTCTCCATCCCTGTTGTACCAGCATTGCACCCTTGCTACCACCAATGCCCTCCTCCAATACTTCCTTCTCCTCTTTGTGTAGGGTGCATCTACAGAGCTACGACTGAAGTGAGCGACATTTCCACTGACCATGTGTTCGGAAACGTAGCATGCAATTTTAGAAAAATTCCTATGCTCACGCAAGATCTATCTAGGAGATGCACAACAACGAGAGGGGGAGAGTGTGTCCACGTACCCTCGTAGACCGAAAGCGGAAGCATTTGACAACGCAGTTGATGTAGTCGAACTTCTTCTCGTTCTGACCGATCAAGCACCGAACATATGGCACCTCCAAGTTCTGCACACGTTCAGCTCGATGACATCCCACGAACTCTTGATCCAGCAAAGTGTCGAGGGAGAGTTCCGTCAGCACGACGGCGTGGTGACGGTGATGGTGAAGTGATCCGTGCAGGGCTTCGCCTAAGCACTACGTGAATATGACCAGAGGCGTAAACTATGGAGGGGGGCGCTGCACACGGCTAACAATGGTTGGTGTGTGTTCTAGGCACCTCCCCCTTCATATATATAGGTGGGAGGGAGAGGGGCAGCCAAGGGGGCGCCCAAGTAGGAGGAATCCTACTTGGGGCCCTAGTCCTATTCGCCCCTCCCCCCTTACCATAATTACTGGAGGGGGAAGGAAGGAGGAGGGCGGAGGGAAGGAAGGGGGAGGCCGAATCTCTCCCCTTCCTTTCTCTCTTCCCCTCTTTCCCTCCCCTCCAGGTTCGACCAATATGGGGGGCGCAGCAGCCCATGCCGGCTGCTGCGTTTTCCCTCTTGGCCCATGATGTCTACTACGCAACTTTATTCTTATAGACTCGTGTTGGGCCTCCAAGCGCAGAGTTTTGTAGGACAGTAGCAATTTTCCCTCAAGTGGATGACCTAAGGTTTATCAATCCGTGGGAGGCGTAGGATGAAGATGGTCTCTCTCAAACAACCCTACAACCAAATACAAGAAATCTGTTGTGTCCCCAACACACCCAATACAATGGCAAATTGTATAGGTGCACTAGTTCGGCGAAGAGATGGTGATAAAAGTGTAATATGGATGGTAGAAATATATTTTTATAATATGAATAAATAAAAGCAGCAAGGTAGCAATTGGTAAAATGGAGCACAAACGGTATTGCAATGCTTAGAAACAAGGCCTAGGGTCCGTACTTTCGCTAGTGCAATCTCTCAACAATGCTAATATAATTGGATCACATAACCATCCCTCAACGTGCAACGAAGAATCACTCCGAAGTTCTTATCTAGTGGAGAACATAAGAAGAAATTGTTTGTAGGGTACGAAACCACCTCAAAGCTATTCTTTCCGTTCGATCTATTCAATAGTTCGTACTAAAATAACACAAAGATATTCTTTCCGTTCGATTTATCCTAGAGTTTGTACTAAAATAACACCAAAGCAAATTCAGATTCATAATACTCAATCCAACATAAAGAACCTCAAAGAGTGCCCCAATATTTATACCAGAGAAACAAAGACAAGAACGTGCATCAACCCCTATGCGTAGATTACCCCAATGTCACCTCAGGAATCCGCGAGTTGAGTGCCAAAACATATATCAAGTGAATCAATATGATACCTCATTGTCACCACGAGTATTCATTTGCAAGACATATATCAAGTGCTCTCAAATCCATAAAAGTATTCAATCCGATAAGACAAAATCTCAAAGGGAAAACTCAATTCATCACAAGATAGAGAGGGCAAAACACCATATGATCGGACTATATTAACAAAGCCCGTGATACATCAAGATCATGACATCTCAAGAACACGAGAGAGAGAGAGAGAGAGAGAGAGAGAGAGAGAGAGATTAAACACATAGCTACTGGTACAAAACCTCAGCCCCGAGGGTGGACTACTCCCTCCTCATCATGGTGGCCGCCGGGATGATGAAGATGGCCACCGATGATGATCTCCCCCTCCGGCGGAGTGCCGGAATGGGGTCTAGATTGGTTTTCGGTGGCTACAGAGGCCTGCGGCAGCGAAACTTCTGATCTAGGGTAACCGTGAGGGTTTTTGGAATATTTGGTGATTTATAGAGCAAAGAGGGGGTGCGGGAGGCCACCGAGGTGGGCACAACCCACCTGGGCGCGCCTGGGTCCCCAGGCGCACCCTGGTGGGTTGTGCCCCCCTCCGGGCACCCCCCCCCCCCCAGGTGCTGCTCTAGCCCAATGGATGTCTTCTGGTCCATAAAAATCCACAAAAAGTTTCGTGGTGTTTGGACTCCGTTTGATATTGATTTCCTGCGATGTAAAAAACAAGCAAGAAACAGCAACTGGCACTGGGCACTGGTTCAATAGGTTAGTCCCAAAAAATGATATAAAGTTGCTATAAAATGATTGTAAAACGTCCAAGAATGATAATATAATAGCATGAATACTTCATAAATTATAGATACGTTGGAGACGTATCAGCATCCCCAAGCTTAATTCCTACTCGTCCTCGAGTAGGTAAATGAAAAAAGAAATAATTTATGAAGTGTGAATGCTAGCAAAGTGCATAAGTTTGATCAATGATAATGTCAATCACTTTTCCTAGCATCATAACAGCAATTCTTTCTCATAAATGTTTTCATGTTAAAGTAGCAACCAATTCACATGTTAAGGTTCAAACAATGAATTCTCTTGAAACTCAACAACCTATGTTCTCAGTCACCAACCAATTGTAATTCAACTTACTCAACAGAGTTTAAGTAAGAGCTCCACATACTCAACCATCATATAGTCTTCTATGATTGCTAACACTCCCCGCATACACATGAGCAAAAAGTTTCAACCGGACGCATAGAAAGATAGGGGCTTATAATTTCGCCTCCCAACATATTCACCTCAGGGGTGATGTCAACAACAATAACTCATGCTACCCATATCCAACTGGATATATGTGCCTAGATCTCTCCTCACCACATGATGCTTGCCAAAAGATAAAAATAAAAAGGAATAGAGAGAAAAACTTTGACTCTTGCATGAAAGTAAATACATAAAAGTAAAAGGTGGGCCCTTCGCAAAGGGAAGCAAAGGTTGCCATGCGCTTTTTGTTTATATGCTCAACCCCTTAGTGCAAAAGAATGTCATGTTATATTGCCCCTTATGATAGCAACCTTTATTATGCAGTCTGTCGCTTTTATTCTTTGCCATCACAAGTTCGTACAACGCTCAATTTTCTCTTACACTTTTAGAAGCAATTTTTATTGCCTTATTGCACCGATGACAACTTACTTGAAGGATCTTGCTCAATCCTTAGGTAGGTGATACGTCTCCAACGTATCTATAATTTTTGATGTATTCATGCCATGTTTATAATATTTTGACATGATTTTGGTATGATTTGGTTAGAACTAACCCGGACTGGCGCTGTTTTCACCAAAACTACCGTGGTGTTGTTTTTGTGCAGAAATAGAAGTTCTCGGAATGCGCTAAAAATCAACGTATATTTTTTTGGAAAATATAAAAAATACGGGAACGAAAAGTTATTGTAGGGGAGTCCCGTGGGCCCCACGAGGGTGGAGGGCGCGCCCACCCCCCTAGGGCACGCCCCTGTGCCTCGTGGACTCTCCGTGGGTCCCCCTGACTTGTTCTCCATGCCAACCTCTCCTATAAATCGCCAAACCTCCAGAAAATAACCTAGATCGGGAGTTCCGCCGCCGCAAGCCTCTGTAGCCACCAAAAACCAATCAGGGCCCTGTTCCGGCACCCAGCTGGAGGGGGAATCATCACTGATGGTCATCTTCAATCTCTCTCTCTCTCGTTTTCCCTTTGAAGTTATCTTATCGGATTAAGTCTTTAAGGATTTGAGAACACTTGATGTATGTCTTGCGTGGGATACCCGTGGTGACAATGGGGTATTCTATTGATTCACTTGATGTATGTTTTGGTGATCAACTTGCGGGTTCCGTGATCTTGGGAATCTATGCATAGGGGTTGGCACACGTTTTCGTCTTGACTCTCCGGTAGAAACTTTAGGGCACTCTTTGAAGTTCTTTGTGTTGGTTGAATAGATGAATCTGAGATTGTGTGATGCATATCGTATAATCATACCCACGGATACTTGAGGTGACATTGGAGTATCTAGGTGACATTAGGGTTTTGGTTGATTTGTGTCTTAAGATGTTATTTTACTACGAACTCTAGGGCTGTTTGTGACACTTATAGGAATATCCCAATGGATTGATCGGAAAGAATAACTTTGAGGTGGTTTCATACCCTACAATAATCTCTTCGTTTGTTCTCCGCTATTAGTGACTTTGGAGTGACTCTTTGTTGCACATTGAGGGATTGTTATATGATCCAATTATGTTATTATTGTTGAGAGAACTTGCACTAGTGAAAGTATGAACCCTAGGCCTTGTTTCGAAGCATTTTAATACCGTTTACGCTCACTTTTACCACTTGTTACCTTGTTGTTTTAATATTTTCAGATTACAACAACCTATATCTACCATCCATATTGCACTTGTATCACCATCTCTTCGCCGAACTAGTGCACCTATACAATTTACCATTGTATTGGGTGTGTTGGGGACACAAGAGACTCTTTGTTATTTGGTTGCAGGGTTGTTTGAGAGAGACCATCTTCATCCTACGCCTCCCATGGATTGATAAACCTTAGGTCATCTACTTGAGGGAAATTTGCTACTATCCTACAAACCTCTGCACTTGGAGGCCCAACAACGTCTACAAGAAGAAGGTTGTGTAGTAGACATCAAGCTCTTTTCTGGCGCCGTTGCCGGGGAGGTTAGTGCTTGAAGGTATATCTTTAGATCTTGCAATCGAATCTTTTTGTTTCTTTTTTATCACTAGTTTAGTTTATAAAAGAAAACTACAAAAATTTGGAATTGAGGGTGCCTCATATGCTTCATCTTTTTAATATCTTTCGTGAAAACGATGGAAAGGAAAATTGTGCCCAAGTGCTAGAATAAGAATGCATTAAAATGTTTGGCACCATGTCTTTGAATGATGAGCATGATTGCAATGTTGTTAGTATGAATTTTTTGAATATCCATGTTGCTAATGATATGCAAAGGCACAAGCTTGGGGATGTTATGTTTGATGAAGATGATATTTTTAGTCCCCCAAGTTTTGATGAGAATATTTGCTATGATGAAAGCATGCCTCCTATTTATGATGATTATATTGATGAAAGTGGGTTTGGAAGAGTGTCAACTTTAGGAAGTAATGACCCCACTATTTTGGAGGGTGTTGAATCTTATTGTGATAATTATGGAAGTGGATTTGGAGAGGTCATAACTTTATTTAGTGATCAATCCACTATCTTGGAAGAGGTTTCAATTGATTTTGATGAGAACAAAGTTGCTACTTATGATGATTATTGTGATGATACTTATGTTATAAAAAGTAGTGATGATTATATTTATAAAACTTGTCATGATAACGGTTACCCTTTTTCTGAACATTACTCTTTTAATGTGGAAACAATTTATAGTATTCGAGTTTCTTATGATACTCCCACTATTCCAAATGAGAAGAATTTTGCTTATGTGGAGGGTAGTAATTTTTCTATGCTTGGGGATCATGAAAATAATGCTTTATGTGATGGTTATATCGTTGAATTCTTTCATGATGATACTGAAAATTTTTATGAGGGAGGAATATATGCTTGTAGGAATTGCAATAATATCAAGTTTCCTCTCTGTGTGTTGAAAATCTTGAAGCTATGCTTGTTTTGCTTTCCTATGCTAGTTGATTCTTGTTCCCATAAGTTGTTTGCTCACAAAATCCCTATGCATAGGAAGTGGGTTAGGCTTAAGTGTGCTAGTCATATGCTTCATGATGCTCCCGTTATGTTTCAATTCTTATCTTTTATGTGAGCATCATTGTCATCACCATGCCTAGCTAGAAAGGCATTAAAGAAAAGCGCTTTGTTAGGAGACAACCCAATATTTACCCTTAATGTTTTTGTGTGTACACATTATTAAGATACTGTATTAATCATGTGTTATAGCTTTTGTTTAAATAAAGTGCCAAGTAGAACCTTTGGGAAGACTTGGGTGAAGTTAATGTGATCTTGCTGTAAAAAACAGGAACTTTGCGCTCACGAGATTAGCTGTCATTTTTTACAGAAGAGTGATTTTGAGTTGATTCTTTTTTCATACGATTAATAGACAAATTCCTCACGTTCACAAATTTATTTCAGAATTTTTGGAGTTACAGAAGTATTCGAGAGTTAGAGATTACTACAGACTATTCTGTTTTTGACAGATTCTGTTTTCTATGCGTTGTTTGCTTATTTTGATGAATCTATGAGTAGTATCAGAGGTTATGAACCATAGAGAAGTTGGAATACAGTAGATATTACACCAATATGAATTTATAATGAGTTCATAACAGTACCTAAGTGGTGGTTTTATTTTCTTATACTAACGGAGCTTACGAGTTTTCTGTTGAGTTTTGTGTTGTGAAGTTTTCAAGTTTTGGGTAAAGATTCAATGGACTATGGAATAAGGAGTGGCAAGAGCCTAAGCTTGGGGATTCCCAAGGCACCCCAAGGTAATATTCAAGGACAACCAAGAGCCTATGCTTGGGGATTCCCCGAAAGGCATCCCCTCTTTCGTCTTCGTTCATCGGTAGCCTTACTTGGAGCTATATTTTTATTCACCACATGACATGTGTTTTGCTTGGAGCGTCATTTTGTTTTATTTTGTTTTGCTTGCTATTTGAATAATATCCCAAGATATGAAATTCTTAAATGTTAGAGAATCTTCACATAGTTACATAATTATTCGACTACTCATTGATCTTCACTTATATCTTTTGGAGTAGTTTGTCGTTTGCTCTAGTGCTTCACTTATATCTTTTTAGAGCACGATGGTAGTTTTATTTTTGAAGAAATTGATGAACTCTCAGTGCTTCACTTATATTATTTTGAGAGTATTTTAGAACAGCATGGTAATTTTCTTTGGTTATGAATTTAGTCCTAATATGATGGGCATCCAAGAGGGATATAATAAAAAAATCATATAAAGTGCATTGAATACTAAGAGAAGTTTGATTCCTTATGATTGTTTTGAGATATGAAGATGGTGATGATAGAGTCATGCTAATGGAGTAGTTGTGAATTTGAGAGATACTTGTGTTAAAGTTTGTGATTCCCGTAGCATGCACGTATGGTGAACCGTTATGTGATGAAGTTGGAGCATGATTTATTTATTGATTGTCTTCCTTATGAGTGGAGGTCGGGATCGCGCGATGGTTAACTCCTACCAACCCTTCCCCTAGGAGCATGCACGTAGTACTTTGTTTTGATGACTAATAGATTTTTGCAATAAGTATGTGAGTTCTTTATGACTAATGTTGAGTCCATGGATTATACGCACTCTCACCCTTCCACCATTGCTAGCCTCTCTTGTGCCGCGCAACTTTCGCCGGTACCATAACACCCACCATATACCTTCCTCAAAACAGCCACCATACCTACCTATTATGGCATTTCCATAGACATTCTGAGATATATTGCCATGCAACTTTCCACCGTTCCGTTTATTATGACACGCTTCATCATTGTCATATTGCTTTGCATGATCATGTAGTTGACATCGTATTTGTGGCAAAGCCACCTTTCATACATGTCACTCTTGATTCATTGCACATCCCGGTACATCGCTGGAGGCATTCATATAGAGTCATATCTTGTTCTAAGTATCGAGTTGTAATTCTTGAGTTGTAAGTAAATAAAAGTGTGATGATCTTCATTATTATAGCATTGTCCCAGCGAGGAAAGGGTGATGGAGACTATGATCCCCCCACAAGTCGGGATGAGACTCCGGACGAAAAAGAAAAAAAAAGAAAAAAGAGGCCATAAAAAAGAGAAAAGGCCCAAATAAAAAAATAAAAATAAAATAAAAAAATGAGAGAAAAAGAGAGAAGGGGTAATGCTACTATCCTTTTACCACACTTGTGCTTCAAAGTAGCACCATGATCTTCATGATAGAGAGTCTCCTATTTTGTCACTTTCATATACTAGTGGGAATTTTTCATTATAGCACTTGGCTTGTATATTCCAATGATGGGCTTCCTCAAATGCCCTAGGTCTTCGTGAGCGAGCAAGTTGGATGCACACCCACTTAGTTTCTTTTTGAGCTTTCATACACTTATAGCTCTAGTGCATCCGTTGCATGGCAATCCTACTCACTCACATTGATATCTATTGATGGGCATCTCCATAGCCCATTAATATGCCTAGTTGATGTGAGAACACCTTCCTCTTTTTTGTTTTCTCCACAACCACCATTCTATTGCACCCATAGTGCTATATCCATGGCTCACGCTCATGTACTGCGTGAAAATTGAAAAAGTTTGAGAATACTAAAGTATGAAACAATTGCTTGGCTGAAACCGGGGTTGTGCATGGTTTAAATATTTTGTGTGATGAAGATAGAGCATAACCAGACTATATGATTTTGCAGGGATAGCTTTCTTTGGCCATGTTGTTTTGAGAAGACATGATTGCTTTGTTAGTATGCTTGAATTATTATTGTTTTCATGACAATATTAAACTTTTGTTTTGAATCTTATGGATCTGAATATTCTTGCCACAATAGAGAAGATTAAATTGATAAATATGTTAAGTAGCATTCCACATCAAAAATTCTGTTTTTTTCATTTACCTACTCGAGGACGGGCATGAATTAAGCTTGGGGATGCTGATACGTCTCCAACATATCTATAATTTTTATGTATTCATGCCATGTTTATAATATTTTTACATGATTTTGGTATGATTTGGTTAGAACTAACCCGGACTGACGCTGTTTTCAGCAGAACTACCATGGTGTTGTTTTTGTGCAGAAATAGAAGTTCTCGGAATGCGCTGAAAATCAACGGAGATTTTTTCTGGAAAATATAAAAATATACTGGAATGAAAAGTTATCGAAGGGGAGTCCCGTGGGCCCCACGAGGGTGGAGGGCGCGCCCACCCCCCTAAGGCGCGCCCCTATGCCTCGTGGACTCTCCGTGGGTCCCCCTGACTTGTTCTCGACGCCAACCTCTCCTATAAATCCCCAAACCTCCAGAAAATAACCTAGATCGGGAGTTCCGCCGCCGCAAGCCTTTGTAGCCACCAAAAACCAATCGGGACCCTGTCCCGGCACCCTGCCGGAGGGGGGAATCATCACCGATGGCCATCTTCATCATCCCGGCACTCTCCATGACGAGGAGGGAGCAGTTCACCCTCCGGGATGAGGGTATGTACCAGTAGCTATGTGTTTGATCTCTCTCTCTCTCTCGTGTTCTTGATATGGCACGATCTTGATGTGATGTATCGCGAGCTTTGCTATTATAGTTGGATCTTATGATGTTTCTCCCCCTCTATCTTCTTGTAATGGATTGAGTTTTCCCTTTGAAATTATCTTATCAGATTGTGTCTTTAAGGATTTGAGAACACTTGATGTATGTCTTGCGTGGGATACCCGTGGTGACAATGGGGTATTCTATTGATTCACTTGATGTATGTTTTGGTGATCAACTTGCGGGTTTCGTGACCTTGGGAATCTATGCATAGGGGTTGGCACACGTTTTCGTCTTGACTCTCCGGTAGAAACTTTGGGGCACTCTTTGAAGTTATTTGTGTTGGTTGAATAGATGAATCTGAGATTGTGTGATGCATATCGTATAATCATACCCACAGATACTTGAGGTGACATTGGAGTATCTAGGTGACATTAGGGTTTTGGTTGATTTGTGTCTTAAGATGTTATTTTACTACGAACTCTAGGGCTGTTTGTGACACTTATAGGAATAGCCCAATGGATTGATCGGAAAGAATAACTTTGAGGCGGTTTCGTACCCTACAATAATCTCTTCGTTTGTTCTCCGCTGTTAGTGACTTTGGAGTGACTCTTTGTTGCACGTTGAGGGATTGTTATATGATCCAATTATGTTATTATTGTTGAGAGAACTTGCACTAGTGAAAGTATGAACCCTAGGCCTTGTTTCGAAGCATTGTAATACCGTTTACACTCACTTTTACCACTTGTTACCTTGCTGTTTTTATATTTTCAGATTACAACAACCTATATCTACCATCCATATTGCACTTGTATCACCATCTCTTCGCCGAACTAGTGCACCTATACAATTTACCATTGTATTGGGTGTGTTGGGGACACAAGAGACTCTTTGTTATTTGGTTGCAGGGTTGTTTGAGAGAGACCATCTTCATCCTACGCCTCCCACGGATTGATAAACCTTAGGTCATCCACTTGAGGGAAATTTGCTACTGTCCTACAAACTCTGCACTTGGAGGCCCAACAACGTCTACAAGAAGAAGGTTGTGTAGTAGACATCAGTAGGTATGGTGGACTCTTGAAAATAAGATTTGGTTTAAGGGTTTTTTGGATGCACAAGTAGTATCTCTACTTGGTGCAGAATTTTTGGCTAGCAAAGATGGGGGGCAAGCACCACATGTTGAAGGATCTATGACAATATAACTTCTATGTGAATATGAACAAACATAAACCATTACATTGTCTTCCTTGTCCAACGTCAACAATTTTGACATATAATATTTTGATGGGGGATCACAATCACAAAATATTTCCAAGATAGTGTATTTGCATGTGAAAGTTCTCTTCCTTATATTAATCATTCAGGAATTGCTTGTATGACCAATATTGTGATTGTCAAGCTTTAAAAGATTTCACTTTCTAAACCCAATGTGAAGCTACTACTAGGCATGATATGAACATATAATTTCAACTTCATGATATTCAATTCATTCAACAATTTACTCATAGGATATAAGTGAAGCACAAGAGTAAATGACAAGCTACTCCAAAAAGATATAAGTGAAGATCAAGCGAGTAGTTAAGTAAATGGGTAGCTATTTGAGGAATCTATCTTATTTAAAAATTTCAGATCTGAGTATTTTATTAAACAGCAAGCAAAACAAAACAAAATGACATTCAAAGAATAGCACACATCATATGAAGAAGCAAAAACTTAGGCTCAACCGATACTAACCGATAATCGTTGAAGAAGAAAGGTGGGATGCCTACCGGGGCATCCCCAAGCTTAGATGCTTGAGGCTTCTTGGAATATTAGCTTGGGATGCCTTGGGCATCCCCAAGCTTGAGCATTTGTGTCTCCTTAATTCCTCTTATATCACAGTTTCCCTAAATCTTAAAAAGTTCATCCACACAAAACTCAACAAGAACTCGTGAGATAAGTTAGTATAAACGAATGCAAAAACCTTATCATTCTCTACTGTAGCAAATTACTAAAATTATTATTCAATGTTGCATACTAAGTGCCTCTGCATATTTAATACTCCTATCCTCAAATAGAATCATTAAACAAGCAAGCATATGCAAACAATGCAAACATAACAGCAATCTGCCAAAACAGTACAGTCTGTAGAGAATGCAATAGTATCAATACTTATTTAACTCCAAAAAAATACCACACTGTAGAAAATTTATCACAGCTTATTATGCAAAAAGTTTCAACATTTTATCACATTCTGACTTTTCTAGGGAATTTTTGCAACAGCGATAAACTTTATGTTTTGAAACAGCCACATGTATACTTGCAAAATAAGCATG
This sequence comes from Triticum aestivum, assembly GCF_018294505.1. Classification (NCBI taxonomy): domain Eukaryota; kingdom Viridiplantae; phylum Streptophyta; class Magnoliopsida; order Poales; family Poaceae; genus Triticum; species Triticum aestivum. The sequence continues at coordinate 72,654,185 of NC_057814.1, read as the reverse complement.
GTAAAGGCTACCCTTGACATTATTATTGAAAATAAAGATGCAAAACACTATTACAAATAACAACAATCAAATCCTAGCAAAATAAAATGACACTCCAAGCAAAACACATATCATGTGACGAATAAAAATGCAGCTCCAAGTGAGGTTATCGATAATGTTGGAGACGAAAGAGGGGATGCCTTCCGGGGCATCCCCAAGCTTAGTTGCTTGGATCTTCCTTGGATATTAACTTAGGGTACCTTGGGCATCCCCAAGCTTAGGGTATTCTCACTCCTTATTGTCCTCATATCAACATCTCACCCAAAACTTGAAAACTTCAATCACACAAAACTTAACTGAACTTCGTGAGATAGGTTAGTATGATAAAGAGCAAACCATTTCACTTTGATACTGTCAAAGACAAGATTCAAAATTGTTTCCACACAATTCCTACTGTAGCATATCATTTCCACAATTTATACTGAGCAATATAAGCCATAGAAATTAGAAAACAAGTAAACTATGCATTGAAAACAGAATCTGTCGAAAACAGAATAGTCTGTAGTAATCTGTACTCCAACCATACTTCTGCTACTCCAAAAATTCTAAAAAATTAGGACAACCTAGGGAATTTGTATATCTATCACCTGTAAAAAAATCAGATCAAAATAACGTTGCAGTGAATTTTCAAAATTCCTGGACTGAGCGCAAAAGTTTCTGTTTTTGCACAGATTCAAGTCAACTATCATCCACACTATCCCAAAGGCTTTACTTGGAACTTTATAGAAACAAAGGCAATAAAACATGATTAATACAGTAGCCTAATCATGTGAACACATAAAAACAGTAATTAAAAGTGTTGTGTTGTCTCCCAACAAGCTCTTTTCTTTAATGCCTTTTAGCTGGGCAAGATGAGTTCAATGATGCTCGCATAAAAGATAAGAATTGAAACATAACAAGAGCATCATGAATCACATGGCAAGCACATTTAAGTCTAACCCACTTCCTATGCATAGGGATTTTGTGAGCAAACAACTTATGGGAACAAGAATCAACTAGCATAGGAAGGCAAAACAAGTGCAACTTCAAAACTTTCAACATAAAGAGAGGAAACTTGATATTATTGAGATATGTAGAAGCATATGTTCCTCTCTCATAGTAATTTTTAGTAGCATCATGAATGAATTCAACAATATATCCATCACATAAAGCATTCTTTTCATGATCCATAAGCATAGAAATTTTGTTACTCCCCACATAAGCAAATTTATTATCATTCATAATAGTGGGAGCAAACTAAACAAAATAACTATCATGGGATTGAAAATTAAAATCATGATGACAAGTTTCATGGTTATCATTATTATTTATAGCATACATGTCATCACCATAATCATCATAGATAGGAACTTTGTTGTCATAGTCAATTGGAACCTGTTCCAAAATAGTGGAATCATCATTAAATAAAGTCATGACCTCTCCAAATCCACTTTCATCAATATAATCATCATAAATAGGAGGCATGCTTTCATCATAATAAATTTTCTCATCAAAACTTGGGGGACCAAAAATATAATCTTCATCAAACATAGCATCCCCAAGCTTATGGCTTTACATATCACTAGCATCATGGATATTCAAAGAATTCATACTAGTAACATTGCAATCATGTTCATCATTCATGGATTCTATGCCAAACATTTTATAGCATTCTTCTTCTAACAATTTAGCACAATTTTCCTTTCCATCATTTTCAAGAAAGACATTATAAAGATGAACAATATGATGCAACCTCAATTCCATATTTTTGTAGTTTTCCTTTTATAAAACAAACTAGTGATAAAACAAGAAACTAAAAGATTCAGTTGCAAGATCTAAAGATATACCTTCATGCATCACCTCCCAGCAACGACGCCAGAAAAGAGCTTCGTTGACGGGATGTGAGTACCGCTTAGCTAGCCTCCCCGGCAACGGCGCCAGAAAAGAGCTTGATGTCTACTACGCAACTATATTCTTGTAGACTCGTGTTGGGCCTCCAAGCGCAGAGTTTTGTAGGACAGTAGCAATTTTCCCTCAAGTGGATGACCTAAGGTTTATCAATCCATGGGAGGCGTAGGATGAAGATGGTCTCTCTCAAACAATCCTGCAACCAAATACAAGGAATCTCTTGTGTCCCCAACACACCCAATACAATGGCAAATTGTATAGGTGCACTAGTTCGGCGAAGAGATGGTGATAAAAGTGTAATATGGATGGTAAAAATATATTTTTATAATCTGAATAAATAAAAAACAGCAAGATAGCAATTGGTAAAACGGAGCACAAACGGTATTGCAATGCTTAGAAACAAGGCCTAGGGTCCGTACTTTCGCTAGTGCAATCTCTCAACAATGCTAATATAATTGGATCACATAACCATCCCTCAACATGCAACAAAGAATCACTCCAAAATTCTTATCTAGCGGAGAACATAAGAAGAAATTGTTTGTAGGGTACAAAACCACCTCAAAGCTATTCTTTCCGTTCGATCTATTCAAGAGTTCATACTAAAATAACACAAAGCTATTCTTTCCATTCGATCTATCCTAGAGTTCGTACTAAAATAACACCAAAGCAAATTCAGATTCATAATACTCAATCCAACATAAAGAACCTCAAAGAGTGCCCCCAATATTTCTACCAGAGAAACAAAAACAAGAACGTGCATGGTTTCACAACCTAGGAGAGTATGGCATCTAGCGAGGGAAATTACCACCGTAGAGGTCCTTACTTTGATGGTACTAATTCTGCTAGTTGGAAGCATAAGATGAAAATGCATATTCTTGGACATAACCCCGCCTTTTGGGCTATTGTGTGTATTGGTTTGCAAGGTGAATTCTTCGATGGGAGAGAACCAAATCGCGAAGCAACTGCAGAAGAGTTGAAAATGCTGTAATACAACGCTCAAGCTTGCGATATCCTCTTCAATGGATTGTGCCCCGAAGAATTCAACAAAATCAGCGGTCTTGAGAATGCAAAGGAAATTTGGGATACTTTGATTGATATGCACGAAGGTACCGAGTCCATCAAGGAATCCAAGTTGGATGTGCTTCATAGTCAGCTTGACAAGTTCAAAATGAAGGATGGTGAAGGTGTCGCTGAAATGTACTCTAGGCTTGCTCTCATCACAAATGAGATTGCCGGCTTAGGAAGTGAAGAGATGACTGACAGATTCATCATCAAAAAGATCCTAAGAGCCTTGGATGGAAAATATGATACTGTGTGCACATTGATCCAAATGATGCCCAATTACAAAGATCTCAAGCCAATGGAAGTCATTGGAAGAATTGTTGCTCATGAGATGTCACTCAAGGACAAAGAAGAGCTTCACAACAAGTCTAGTGGTGCTTATAAAGCCTCATGTGATGCTCCTGCCACATCAAGTGAAAGACAAGTCTTCAATGAGGAATTGAGCTTAATGGTGAAGAACTTCAACAAATTCTACAAGAGTAGAAGCAAAGTGAGAAGTTCCAAATCAAGATCCTACCATGAGAAAAGATCTTCTAGTCGTGAATGTAATTGCTACAATTGTGGAAGACCCGGACACTACTCCAATGAGTGTATGGCCCCATACAAAAGAAATGAAGACTCACCTAAAAGAAGAAGTAGAAGAGAAAAATCACCTCCAAGAGAGAGGAGTAGAGATGATCATTATGAACGAAGAACCTCTTGCAAAAGTAAGGATTCGGAAAGGAAGGACAAGTCATCAAGGAGCTATACAAAACAAAGACATCAAGCTCATGTTGGTGAATGGGTATCCGGTTCTGACTCCGACCACCACTCCGAGCGAAGTTATCACTCTGACTCCGAATATACTCAAGATGAAGGTGTTGCCAGTCTTGCACTTGTGTCAAACAACTCCTATGACATATTTGACTCGCCAAATGAAGGAATTGGAAGATGCTTCATGGCTAAAGGCCCCAAGGTATCACACCCCGAGTATATTGATTTCAATAGTGATGAAGATGATTTGCTAGGTGATGATGAGTTACTTGTTGACAATGCTAGTGATGAAAACTATGATGAAACTACTATTAATCATGATAATCAAGATGAAACGCATGAAAATGATAAGAAGGAGATTGAGCGTCTAACTAAAGAACTAAACACTCTTAAGTTAGCTCATGAAACTACTTTAGAAGATCATCGAGAACTTTTAAAAACACATGAAAAGCTACACTTCGAGAAGCTCAACCTAGAGCAAGAACATGGGTTCTTAAAAGCTATCAATGATGATCTTCGGAAGAAAAGTTCTTCTTACATTGCCAAGTGTTTGCTCTTGTCTACTACATGCCACAAGTAAAATCTAGCAACAAGAGTAAGAGAGATTCTTCTTCTAGTAGTAACAATAATCATGCTAAATCCAATATTGTTGCTTCTAGTAGTTCTCTTGATTCCACTAATGATTCTCTTAGCCAAGTTACACTTGAGCAAGAAAATAGCTTATTGAAGGGAATTATAGAGAAAGGTGTTTACAAGAGCCTTGTCGGAAGCAAGCAATTTGAGGAAATTGTATGCAAGCAAGGGAGGCACCGGAAGAATCAAGGTGTTGGTTTTGAACGAAAGTTCAATGCCAATGGAGTTGAGTGGGAAGAAGATCAATACCCCAAGATGAAGTTTGTTCCTCAACAAGAGAAGTATGATCCTACTTCCTTCAAGGGGACACAAGCTCAAGATGATCTTCCACCACAAGACCACAAGCTAAAAGACAAGGACAAGCTTCAAGAGGAGATTGATGCATTTGAAGAAGCTCCAAAGGCCTTGGTCAAGTGGGTTCCCAAGACTACGTCAAGTTCTACTTCATCAAGTACATCTACAGCCCCAAGGATTCCCATCAAGATGATGTGGATCCCAAAGAAGAAGAACTAGAGAGCTCATGAGGGTGACCGTGAACATACTTCACTCATATTCATATTGGCAAGGACAAGTGCAATCAACTTCCACATCTTGCACTAGTTCAAGGAGTCACAAACCCTCTTGTTGGTAAGTCAAGGGACAAGGTACCTAATGCTTTCATGGACATCATCTTGTGTGTACTTCACTCTATGTCTATGGATATCCTTGTTTGTTCCTTGTGGGACTAACCCATGTAGGTATTGAAAGTACAACTCACTCAAATGGATTACTCCAAATAATCTACATCAACATTGAGCATCCACATCTTCAACATCTACATGAAGTCATCATTGACAAAACCCATGGTTAGTTCATCCCTCTAAAAAGGGGATATCACATCTAGGGGAGTTTTACTCTAAGAATTGAGCTAAATCAACTCTAATGGTGTGAACACAACAACTCTTTATGTAAAAGTGGTAACCCCACTTGTGCTTAAACGATGAGTATGACCTATGATCAAATGTTCTCATTTGACTCCTAAGTCAATATACTCATATATAGATGACCTAGTCATCACCAATTGCTTGATAGATGCTAGAGTGTTTGTGCATGCTTTGCCACATGTTTCATTTGCCATCTTATTCCGTGAGCATGCTGGATGCATAATTTTATTCATTCAAGGACATCCATTTGTTGCTTTGATTGTTTGGTCTTTTCTCTTGCCAAATGGATGGACAAGAATGCCTAAGTACTCAACCTAGCTATCTGTGCTTTTCTCGTCTCAAACTCTATTCATACTACATCACAAAGTTTGATCAAGTCAGATTCGAACCCTATGGGTGAGGAGCACTCGGAGCCACCGATTCGTCATAGACTTAAACTTCCAAAACCTCTTGATGTATTTCGGTCTGACCGATTCATTCCTTCCGGTCATACTGATACGTCTCCAACGTATCTATAATTTTTTATTGTTCCATGTTGTTATATTATCATTCTTGGATGTTTTATAATCATTTTATAGTCATTTTATATCATTTTTTGGTACTAACCTATTGACATAGTGCCAAGTGCGAGTTGTTGTTTTCTGCATGTTTTTTACATCGCAGGAAATCAATACCAAACGGAGTCCAAACGCAGCGAAACTTTTTGTGGATTTTTTTGGACCAGAAGACATCTAGTGGGCTGGAGAAGCACCTGGGGGTGCTCCGAGGGGAGCACAACCTACCAGGGCACGCCTGGGGGGCCAGGCGCGCCCAGGTGGGTTGTGCCCCCTGAACCGCCTCTTTGCTCTATAAATACCCCAATATTCCAGAAACCCTAGGGGAGTCGACGAAAATCAATTCCAGCCGCCGCAGAGTCCAGAACCACCAGATCCAATCTAGACACCATCACGGAGGGGTGCATCATGCCCATTGGCGCCTCTCCGATGATGCGTGAGTAGTTCTTTGTAGACCTACGGGTCCGTAGTTAGTAGCTAGATGGCTTCCTCTCTCTCGTTTGATTCTCAATACAATGGTCTCTTGGAGATCCATATGATGTAACTCTTCTTGCGGTGTGTTTGTTGGGATCCGATGAACTTTGAGTTTATGATCAGATCTATCTTTTTATCCATGAAAGTTATTTGAGTTTCTTTGATCTCTTATATGCCTTCTCCGATTTTGGGTTTTGTTTGACCAACTTGATCTATTTATCTTGCAATGGGAAGAGGTGCTTTGTAGTGGGTTCGATCTTACGGTGCTTGATCCCAGTGACAGAAGGGGAAACAACACGTATGTATCGTTGCTACTAAGGATAAAACGATGGGGTCTATTTCTACATAAATAGGTCTTGTCTACATCATGTCATTGTTCTTATTGCATTACTCCGTTTTTCCATGAACTTAATACACTAGATGCATGCTGGATAGCGATCGATGTGTGGAGTAATAGTAGTAGATTCAGGCAGGAGTCGGTCTACTAATGTTGGATGTGATGCCTATATAATGATCATTGCCTAGATATCGTCACGATTATTTGAAGTTCTATCAATTGCCCAACAGTAATTTGTTCACCCACCGTTTGCTATTTTCTCGAGAGAAGCCACTAGTGAAACCTACGGCCCCCGGGTCTCTGAGGGAGTCCTGGACTAAGGGGTCCTCGGGCGTCCGGCCTGTTATCCATGGGCCGGACTGGTGGGCTGTGAAGACATGAAGGCCGAAGACTCTACCCGTGTCCGGATTGGACTCTCCTTGGCGTGGAAGGCAAGCTTGGCGATCAACTATGAAGATTCCTTCTTATGTAACCGACTCTATGTAACCCTAGATCCCTCTGGTGTCTATATAAACCGGAGGGTGTAGTCCGGAAAGCATATGCTCATTACCATAGTCATACAGGCTAGACTTCTAGGTTTTAGCCATTACGATCTCGTGGTAGATCAACTCTTGTAACACTCATATTCATCAAGATCAATCAAGCAGGAAGTAGGGTATTACCTCCATAGAAAAGGCCCGAACCTGGGTAAACATCGTGTCCCCCGTCTCCTGTAACCATCTATCCTAGACGCACAGTTCGGGACCCCCTACCCGAGATCCGCTGGTTTTGACACCGACATTGGTGCTTTCATTGAGAGTTCCACTGTGTCATCGAAGAAAGGTTCGATGGCCCCTTCGATCGTCTATAGTGACGCTGTCCAAGGAGAAACCTTTCTCCCCGGACAGATTTTCGTATTCGGCGGCTTCATACTGCGCGCCAACTCACTTGGCCATCTGGAGCAGATCGATAGCTACACCCCTGGCCACCAGGTCAGATTTGGAAGCTTGAACTACGTTGCGGATATCCGTGGAGACGTGATCCTCAATGGATTCGAGACCGCGACGATCGCTCCCCCTCGCTCCGATGAACATGACTTAAATCTGTCATCGGATCACATCCAGGAGATGGTTCCTGTTGCTGCAATAGCCTTAAATCCGAAGCAGATTGCGCCATCCGTGGCCACAGAGTCTGCGGCGTTGGAGCCGCACACAGACTCGACACCTTGCAATATTTGCATGAACGGAACTCCGGACTCGTCTCCGGCTATAAGTTCCGAACTACGTACGCCTGCGGACACCGAACTGGGTCGGTTATCGATTTTCGAATTCGACGCCACAGACATCTTCCAACACTCGCCCCTGGGCGACATGCTAAACTCGTTAAAAAACCTGTCCTTGGCGGGGGACTCACAGCCGAACTATGTACGGTTCGAGCTAGGGGCTGACGACGGAGAATTTTGCTTCCCACCCGCAACCCACTTCATAGCCACTGTTGATGACTTAACCAACACGCTTGACTATGGCTCCAAGGACATCGACGGTATAGACGATGATGCTGACACGGAGCAAGACCAAGACCCGCCATTCACGGGGCGTGGGACGGCCACCTCTTCATACGACGTGTACATGGTTGATAGACCTAAAAAAGCCAGCGATGATGACAAAGAAGATCCAGTTGAGAACAAACCTCCTGAGACACAGTCTAAGTACCGGCGCCCTAAACGCCGCTCTAAGTCACATCGCAGCAACGCTGGCACCAGGGAAAATAGTACTCCGGACGACGCCGAAAACAATGAAGACCCTGTTGGAGCAAGATCCGAACAGGAGGAAGAAGAAAACGGGCAAGCCAGCCCCGATGAACAGGCCCTGCCCAGCGACAATTTGGAGGACGACAACTACCTTCCGCTCTTCGAAGATGAGGTAAGCCTCGGCGACGAAGACTTCATCGTACCCGAAGAACCCCTCGAGCAGGAGCGCTTCAAGCGCAGGCTAATAGCCACTGCAAGGAGCCTGAAAAAGAAGCAGCAGCAGCTTCAAGCTGACCAAGACCTACTCAACGATAGATGGACCGAAGTCCTGGCTGTCGAAGAATACTGCCTTAGTAGCCCAGCCAAAAGCTACCCGACGCGTCGATTGCTACCTCAGTTCGATGACGAGGCGTTGGAGCTCGTACTATCATCACACAATGCGGCAGGTCGTCGACAACTCTGTCCGGATAAGGAGGCAACTCAAGCCGAACACCAGACCGCCCCACCTCGCCGTAAAGGCAGAAAAACACAGCTCATGGTTGTACAGACGACCTTCGACAGGACTTGGACAGTAGAGCAGGACACGCAAGATCGATCTACGGATCGCGAGGGCATGCCTCGACACGCGACGGTGGCTACCTATTCGGACGTGACAAACCTAGCCACGCCCGAGACGAAAACCGCAAATGGGCTCCTTCGGAATTACGTCGCAGTGTGGCCCAACGTAGAGGCGCCGCACACCCCCTTTGCTTCGCTAATGAAGTAATGGATCATGAATTCCCCGACGGATTCAAACCCGTCAATATTGAATCATACGACGGAACAACCGATCCCGCAGTATGGATAGAAGATTTTATACTCCACATCCATATGGCGCGTGGAGACGACCTCCACGCCATCAAATACCTCAAACTAAAGCTAAAAGGGCCAGCTCGGCACTGGCTAAACAGCCTGCCTGAAAATTCCATAGGCAGCTGGGAAGACTTGGAAGAAGCCTTCCTTAACAACTTCCAAGGAACATATGTCCGGCCACCAGACGCCGACGACCTAAGCCACATTGTCCAGCAGCCCAGAGAGTCAGCCAGGAAGCTCTGGACTCGGTTCTTAGTCAAAAAGAACCAAATCGTCGACTGTCCGGACGCGGAAGCCCTTGCGACCTTCAGACACACCGTCCGGGACGAATGGCTAGCACGCCACCTCGGACAAGAAGGACCTAAATCCATGACAGCCCTTACTGCTCTAATGACCCGCTTTTGCATGGGAGAAGACAGCTGGCTCACTCGTAAAAGCAACATCGCCAGTGACCCGGACACTTCCGAAATCCGAGATGGCAACAGCAAGCCACGACGAAGCAAACACAATAGTCGCAATGATAATGAAAGGTCACGCGACACAGCGGTCAACGCCGGATTCAGCAACCCCAAGCCCGGTCAACAGAAGAAGCCATTCAAGGCAAATCGCGATGAACCATCCAACCTAGACTGGATATTGGACCGACCCTGCCAGATTCATGGCCAACCCGATAAACCAGCTAACCATACTAACAGAAACTGTTGGGTCTTTAAACAGGCCGGTAAGCTCAACGCCGAACACCAGGGGAAGAGGCCGCCAGGCGACAGGGACGACAGAGAGGTTCACCAACGAAATACCGGGGGCCAGAAGCAATTTCCACCCGAGGATCAACTACTCCCGGAGCGAAAATAGCAGTCTGGCTTCCGCCGCCCACCTCGTACACCTGCAAAATTTGTGCCACGCATACATCACTACGCACTCAAGATACCATGGGCATTGGCGGAAGCACACTACGGACAAGCCTACAAGCATTCCCGTGACGAACAGGGCAAATATCCAAAACTGACTCTATCGGAGTTCGGATCCGTACACTCACCTAAGGGGCTACCTCCATCAAGGATTCCCCTCGTCGAGGACAGGCGGCGCAGACGTGCGACAGGAGGTCCAAAGTAACTTTTGTAGACCGCACTCTTTATTTCGAGCCTGTAATATGCCTCTTCCTCTGCCTGCGACCCCGAGCATGTCACATAGCCGGGGTTGCGGTCTTTATATATATAAAGCAATCATTGGCATATCGCTCAGTTCCTAGTAAAAAGTATCCGAATTAATCATCCATGTTGTTTCCCGGTTGTTCTAAAGATATACCTTGGCATAACCTGCCAGGGGCTCGGTATGGGAACAAATGAGTTGCCAGCAAAAGCCCGAACAGCTCTACAACGTACTTCGGCGTCGCAAGTTTGGCCTTATATGCATCAGCTCCGAATCATTGTCTTGGGTCAATAGTTGGGTCGCCCGGCTCCTATGCTTGCTACCCTACGTTCCGCTCTATCGGCTAGGGTAGTAAAGGGAGAACTACTGCGATTGTGCTTCCGGTTCATCTGGTCAAGTACCTCAGTAGAGAAAGCCGAAAACTGACTGTCATGATGCGGCGAGAGCTGGTCAACCACTTGACGACTTATTGGAATCTTTGGCGATTCTCCGTGTCACACGAAGGATCTTTTTCAGATCAAATTTGTAAGGCACCATACGCCGCATACATACCAGGGGCTATGTCGTAGTCCCACCATAAAACTCCTATGGCTAAGTGAAAGTGTTAACGCCCTATAGTCCGATTGCCTGGTTCGCCGCATTATCACCTCCTTTATGGACCAAGACGTTGGATAAAGAGTGATTAAATGCTTTTCCGAACACCCCCGAACTTCCTACGAGGGGGCTGAAGCCGATGACTGGAAAACTTTCAGATTATATTAAAACGGCCGCACAGGAGGAATTCAAGCTTTCAAGCAAAACATAAAATAGATCAACTATAAAATGGTCTTTTACAATTCTCATACACCTCACTCGAACATTATGTTTTTCGAGCACTGACCCTCTATCAAGCGGGCGGCCTCCGGGACGTCTTCAAAATAATGCTCCGGTTCAGGACGGTCCTTGCCCTCGGGTGGACTCTTCGCCGCAACATCGATGGCCTTCATCTTTCCCCAGAATGTCTTGACTCGAGCAAAAGCCATCTGTGCGCCCTCAATACACGCCGATCGCTTCACATGGTCGACACGTGGCACCGTGTCAACAAGCCTTTGCACAAAACCGAAATAGCTCTTCGGAACAGGCTCGGTTGGCCACAACCGGATTATGACGTTCTTCATGACAGCGCCGGATATCCTATGAAGTTCGACCCATTGGGACATCTGTTCATTGAGAAACAGAGGGCGCTTTGATGCGCCAAACTGCGACCAAAAAAGCTTCTTCGTTGCATACCCATCCCGCGCTTGGTAATACTGCGCCGCATCGGAAGAACTCTTCGGCAAGTCCAAGAACTCGTCCGGAGAACTCCACACTTGGTTAAGTTCAGCATAGTTCGGGTCACCGAACTTAGTTTGCAGCAGAAAGGGCTTTCCAGCCGCAATCTCCCTCGCCTGCCGAACCTCCTCACGGGCCGCTCTGGATTCCGACCGCGCTTCTCTCGCCTCTTGTAAGGCCTTGTCCAGTTTAGCCGTTAAGGCTTTATTCTCCTTCTCCAGAAATTCACAGCGGCCAATAGCATTCTCCAGTTCGAGCGTCACCGTGGATATCTTCTCCTCGTCTTGGCGCCGTGCAGCTTGTTCGGCTTTTAACTTAGCCGATGCCTTTTCGGTAGCCGCATCGCTACACTGGGCCTGCTCCTTGGCCCGGGCTAGCTCCGCTCGAAGAACTTCAACGGCGGTAGCACCATCTGCAGCCACGCATATTACAGCACACAGATTTTAGCATCATGCTTATGTCACAAAAAATGTATGGGGATTGCCCCAAATACATACCTTGCGACTCGTCAAGACGCATATTGATTAACGCAAGGTCATCCCCTGCTGCATCAAGCTTCCGCCGCAGTTCGGCAATATCCATAGTCTGGGAAGTAGCTAAGGGGGAAACAGCCTGTGTTCAAGTTCATCGGATCATTCCTTGAGTAATCCTTTTTGATCCTCCAATTCTCTTCCCAGTGGAAGCCAACCCGAGTCTCAGGGGCTACTACCTATACACAGGTGCATCTTTGCAAATAAAACATAGCTGAAAATACTATATCACAAACCTCGAAGCCATTTAGCAGGCTCATGAAGGCTTCATTCAATCCGCTCTTCGCGGACAAAATCTTCTGAACCACTGTACCCATCAAGGTACGATGTTCCCCCGAGACAGATGTTTTTCGCAACATGTCCCGCAATATATCTGGAGCCTTCGGATCTCCGGAAGCTGCTCTAGGAGCACCACCATCCTTTGAAGGAATCTGTTCACCCGTCTCCAGAATCACCGTCGGCTGCGAGCCAGACAGTCCGGGGCCTTTACTATCAGCCCCAGAATCTCGGACGATCGGAGATCCACCTTCGGGTACTACCTCTTTTATCCCCTGCATAAATTGCTGATCAAGAAGAACCCTCCACGACGACACTTCAGAGTCGTCCGCCTTATTGGGTGAGGAGGTTGGGGGAGGCGTCTCGCTCTCCATCATCTCTGGGAGGAGACCTCCCGAGGAAGAGGATTGCCCAGAAACACTCTATGCCGACCTATAAAAATGCACGGACACGTTACGTACACCTTACGACAAAGGAGCGGGACGCTATCAAAGTATTCCGGATTCACTTACGGTTTGGCTGAGGGCTTGTCCCCTTGTCGGAGCTGTTCAACGGCGTCGCTTTCCAAACCCAAGCCGCTTGACGGTGACATCTTGCCCCTTTTGGGGGACCGCCCCTCCCAACCTTCGGAGGCGGCCCTTTTCCTCCGATTCGGAGAAGGGATGCTGGCTCCTCTTTCGCCTCTATCTTCAGCCGAGGAAAGGTCGATTTCTCCGGACTCAGTATCCGACTTACTTCCGAAACAAAGGTCATCCCGGGTCTTTTCGCTCTCCTCTTTGCCCTCCCTTGCCGGCGCCTGATATGGTGCCGAGGCTAGCATCCTTGTTAGCAAAGGATTAGCTGAGTCTTCGGGAACGGGAGTCGGGCACCTAATCCGTTCCACCTTCTTTATCCAGCCCTAAAAAAGGATGATTCGGTCAGTATCTGTCCACTGGGTATCTGATTATGAGGTATTCGGCAAACGGGTACTTACCAGGGTATCCGGATGATTACAGTCCAGGCCGACACCTTCGGTGGTGTCCGGCCATTGCCTTCGTTTCCCGAAGAATAATCTCCACATTCCTTCATGTGTGGCACCGAAGAAGTGTTGAAGAGTCCGCGGCCCTTCTGGATTGAACTCCCACAGGCGGAGAGGCTGTCACTGGCACGGCAGGGTGAAAGTGCAACTATCCCTGGGTGGTTTTGGTAATTTGTTACAACATATACCTCATTGAGCTAATGCTATTTCAACATAAATATTTCAGGAAAGCTAAATGATTGGCATGGCATGGATTAGAAAGTGGACCCTTCAAAATGCTAAGGACAAAAGATTGGCTCAAGCTCAAAGCACAAGACTCTTTTTCTATTTCAGTGATCCAAGATCACATTGAGTCTATAGGAAAAGCCAATACTATTAAGAAGGGATGAGGTGTTGCTTAATGAGGTTCTTGCTCAAAATGCTTAGTGATATGCTCCACAAACCCTCCACTACTTTCTCACATCCACATATGTCCAAACCAAAAAGTCCAACTCGGCCCTACCGAAATTTCAAATCCGGAGTCACCGAGTTCAGTTGACATAGCCACTGCCAGAAACCCTAGTCTTTTCGCTCTCACCGATAGGGATCTCGGTCTCACCGAGATGGGATTGTAATCTCTCTGTTTCCCTTCATAACGTTTCGGTCAAACCGAGATGAGCGATCGGTCCCACCGAGATTGCAATGCAAACACTCTGTTTCCTTTTCGTAACGTTTCGGTCCAAGCGAGATGAGTGAATCGGTCCCACCGAGTTTGCCTGACCAACTCTTTGTTTGTATATTACCAAAATCGGTCTCACCGAGTTTGTGTAATCGGTCTCACCGAGATTACGTTATGCCCTAACCCTAATGAAATTGGTCCCACCGAGTTGACATGTCAGTCCCACCGAAATGCCTAACGGTCACATTATGAACCAAATCGGTCTGACCGAGTTCTCTGAATCGGTCCCACCGAGTTTGGTGATTTGTGTGTGACGGTTAGATTTTGTGTGGAGGCTATATATACCCCTCCACCCACTCTTCATTCGTGAAGAGAGCCATCAGAACATGCCTTCACTTCCAATACATATTTTCTGAGAGAGAACCACCTACACTTGTGTTGAGGTCAAGATATCCCATTCCAACCACATAAATCTTGATCTCTAGCCTTCCCCAAGTTGCTTTCCACTCAAATCATCTTTCCACCAAATCCTATCCTGTGAAAGAGAGTTGACTGTTGAGGAGACTATCATTTGAAGCACAAGAGCAAGGAGTTCATCATCAACACACCATTTGTTACTTCTTGGCGAGTGGTGTCTCCTAGATTGGCTAGGTGTTACTTGGGAGCCTCCGTCAAGATTGTGGAGTTGAACCAAGGAGTTTGTAAGGGCAAGGAGATCGCCTACTTCGTGAAGATCTACCCTAGTGAGGCAAGTCCTTCGTGGGAGACGGCCATGGTGGGATAGACAAGGTTGCTTCTTCATGGACCCTTCGTGGGTGGAGCCCTCCGTGGACTCGCGCAACCATTACCCTTCGTGGGTTGAAGTCTCCATCAACGTGGATGTACGATAGCACCACCTATCGGAACCACGGATAAAAAACCTCCGTGTCAACATTGCGTTTGCTCCCTTAAACTCATCCCTTTACCTTCATGTGCAATTGTTTTACATTCCGCTGATATACTCTTAGAATTGCATGTGTAGGTTGATTGCTTGACTTGTGCAAAGTTGCTAAAATCTGCCAAGAACTAAAATTGGGAAAAGGCTAGATTTTTATTTGGTCAAGTAGTCTAATCACCCCCCCCCCCCTCTAGACATACTTTCGATCCTACAAGTGGTACCAGAGCTTTGGTCTCCATTTGCTTTGATTTCCATAGCTTTTGGTGATCATAGCCTTGGTTTCACAACCTAGGAGAGTATGGCGTCTAGCGAGGGAAATTACCACCGTAGAGGTCCTTACTTTGATGGTACAAATTTTGCTAGTTGGAAGCATAAGATGAAAATGCATATTCTTGGACATAACCCCGCCGTTTTGGCTATTGTGTGTATTGACTTGCAAGGTGAATTCTTCGATGGGGAAGAACCAAACCGTGAAGCTACCGCGGAAGAGTTGAAGATGCTACAATACAATGCTCAAGCTTGTGATATTCTCTTCAACGGATTGTGCCCCGAAGAATTAAACAAAATCAGCCGTCTTGAGAATGCAAAGGAAATTTGGGATACTTTGATTGATATGCACGAAGGTACCGACTCCGTCAAGGAATCCAAATTGGATGTGCTTCAAAGTCAACTTGACAAGTTCAAAATGAAGGATGGTGAAGGTGTCACTGAAATGTACTCTAGGCTTGCTCTCATCACAAATGAGATTGCCGGCTTAGGAAGTGAAGAGATGACCGATAGATTCATCATCAAGAAGATCCTAAGAGCCTTGGATGGAAAATATGATACCGTGTTCACATTGATCCAAATGATGCCAACTACAAAGATCTCAAGCCAACGGAAGTCATTGGAAGAATTGTTGCTCATGAGATGTCACTCAAGGATAAGGAAGAGCTTCACAACAAGTCAAGTGGTGCTTACAAAGCCTCGTGTGATGCTCCCACATCATCAAGTGAGAAGCAAACCTTCAATGAAGAATTGAGTCTAATGGTGAAGAACTTCAACAAGTTCTACAAGAGTAGAAGCAAGGAAAGAAGTTCCAAGTCAAGGTCCTACAATGACAAAAGATCTTCTAGTCGTGAGCGTAATTGCTACAATTGTGGAAGACCCGGACACTATTCCAATGAGTGTACAGCTCCCTACAAAAGAAGAGAAGATTATCCCAAAAGAAGAAGTAGAAGAGAAGAATCACCATCAAGAGAAAGAAGGAGTAGAGATGATCGTTATGAACGAAGACCCTCTCGGAGAAGCAAGGATTCGGAAAGGAAGGATAAGTCATCAAGGAGCTACACAAAAAGAAGACATCAAGGTCATGTTGGTGAATGGGTATCCGGTTCCGACTCCGACCATCACTCCGAAAGAAGTTATCACTCCAACTCCGAATATACTCAAGATGAAGGTGTTGCCGGTCTAGCACTTGTGTCAACCAACTCCTACGACATATTTGACTCACCAAATGAAGGAACTGGGAGATGCTTCATGGCTAAAGGCCCAAAGGTAACACACCCCGAGTATGTTGATTTCAATAGTGATGAAGATGATTTGCTAGGTGATGATGATTTACTTGTTGACAACTCTAGTTATGAGAACTATGATGAAACGTCAATTAATCATGCTAATCAAGATAAAACGAATGATGATGATAAGAAGGAGATTGAGCGTCTAACTAAAGAACTAAACACTCTTAAGTTAGCTCATGAAACTACCTTGGAAGATCATCGAGAACTTTTAAAGACTCATGAGAAGCTACGCTTTGAGAAGCTCAACCTTGAGCAAGAGCATGAGTTTTTAAAGGCAATCAAGATGATCTTCGAAAGAAAAGTTCTTCTTACATCGCCAAGCGTTTACTCTTGTCTACTTACATGCCACAAGTTAAATCTAGCAACAAGAACAAGAAAGATGCTTCATCTAGTAGTAACAACAATCATGATAAATCCAATGTTGTTGCTTCTAGTAGTTCTCTTGATTCCACTAATGATTCTCTTAGCCAAGTTACACTTGAGCAAGAAAATAGCTTATTGAAGGGAATTATAGAGAAAGGTGTTGTCACATCCCTAGCTTCTGGCAATGCACTAGGCTAGCTTCATGTGTGCATCATGTTTAATATTTGAAAGAAACTTGAAATGGGGATGTTCAAACCCTAGCATTAAATCAACTCAACTAGGATGGATTAAAATCTTTTCAATAAACCCAAAATGTCCCTAAGAAAAGTTCATGATTTCTGGTTAAGGTGGAAACCTCTGCCAAAAATGATGAATACATCCTTAGATCATTTCTGGAATTTTGAATTAACTCATAGTGTATTTGAATTGGGGCATTTAAATCCTATAAATATTTTAAATGCTCTAATAATTCTGAAACTAGTTGAGGGCTGTTGGGAATAATTTCAATAGTGCCCACAAATATTTTCAGAATTTTTGGAAATGCTCTCGCATTTTTAATAAAGCCAAAACAATTGCAGAAAATAGAAAACATGAATAAAAGACAGAGGAGAGAAAGACTTACCTGGTGCTTACCTGCAGCAGAGCCGGCCCAGTTCTTTTTCCTAGCCCAACCCACCACCGCAGCCTCCCTGTCGTCTTCCTCCCTGGACAGAAGGACAGACGCGTGGTCGCCGCGCGCACGCAGGCGCTGCGCCACCTCCTGCTCCGCCGTGTCGCGCTCTCCGTCAACCCAACCCCGCACCTGAAGACGGCTCGAATCCCCTCTCTCCTCTCCCTTACTCGCTGCACTCTCTCCCTCTCCTCTGCCCCTTCCCCAGTAGCCGCCCGAGAGCCACCGAGCTCGCCGCTGCCGCCCGCCTGACCACCGTACCTCCCTCGCCCTCTCACTGTGCCAAGAAGCTCCGCCGCTTCGTCCTCGACGTCCCCACCGAACCACGCGTCGCCAGAAGCCCCGAACGCCCTCACCGCCGCGGTCATCTTCAACCTTCAGTCGCCGAGATCGCCGGCGCCCGTTCGTCACCTTCGATGCCTCCCCCGAGCCGCTGAGAAGCTCAACGACCTCCATGTGAGCCCCGCATCGTTTCCCCCTACTCCCGTGCTCGATTTCGAGCTCTGGCCGTCGTTTTCATGGAAGCCGAGGAGCACCGCCGCCCGAGCTCAACGCCGTTGATGCTCCGGTGACCTTACAGTCAGGAGCGTGTTCCTAGAGGCCTAGTGCGGTTGCGTAGACGTCGTAGACAACAAAATCCAGCCGTTTCCCTCACCCTAGCCGATTGCTTCATGCCCGTAGGTCCGGCCGCCGCTCGGCTCATTGCCGGCGTCGATTCCGGTGACCCCGTAACCTGCTGCTGCCTCCGCTAGATGCGCGGGATCAAGGGCTATCGCCCGGTGCCCTGGGCACGTCCAGCCGACGGCCACATCGCGATTCCGGCAAGCCGCCGCCGCACTGTGAGGTCGCCGGCGTCCAACTCCGGTGGCTGGTGACGTGGCACCATCATTAGTGCCTAACTGACCCCCTAGAGCCACTGCCATGTGGGCCCCTGTGCCTATTTAGATTAGTTTAACTTCTGTTTAGATTAGTGCTAATCTTGCGGACCCCATGTGTCAGTTTGACTTTGACCAAGTCAGCGTTGACCGGTCCCACCTGTCATCCACTCAAACCAGCTCTGAGTCACTGACCAATGGGTCCCACTGGTCAGGTTTGACCTGGACCAGCCGCTGTTGACTTGCTGACGTCATCCTGACGTAATGCTGACGCAGTAATTTAATTACTGGAATTATTTTTATACAGGAAATTCCAGAAAATGCCCTAAACTTCTAAAATTCATAGAAATTCAACCGTAGCTCCGAATGAAACAAATTATATATGAAAAATGATCAGAAAAATCCAATCTATCCATCTGTACTAGTTTCATGCATGTTAGAGCAACCTAACCTTGCTGTTTAGATGAAACAAGATAATGCACTTATATGACTCTATAAAATGGGTTTGCATTTGAATCTTTGGTTCAAATGGACTCATCTCAATCTGTTCTAGCTTGCATTAGCCCAAAACACATTCATATTGCCATGTCATGATCATGCATCATATTGTGCATTGCATTGATTGTATTTCTTCTCTGTTGCCGGTATTTGTCCCCTCTCGGTAGACGATGTTCCGGCGTTGTGATCGTTGACACTAATGAAGACTCAATGCTATCTTCAGAAGTGCCAGGCAAGCAAAACCCCCTTGTTCATTCCGATACAATCCCACTCTCTCGCTCCTGCTCTCTTTTACTGCATTAGGACAACAACGATTCATCTGTTACTTGCTGCGGTAGCTGAACCCCTTTATCCTCTGCATGACCTGTCATTGCCACAGTAAATAGATGAAACCCACTAGCATGAGTAGGAGTTGTTTGAGCCCTGATGTGCCTACTCATTCATGCTTGTTTGTCATGCCTGCTATTGCTTAGAGTTGTGTCAGGTTTGATTCATCGGGGATGAATTGGAAAGTGGTGAACATGTCCTACTGTTGAGAGCTAAGTGTGTGAACACGATTTGGTAAAGGTAGCGGTGAGAGGCCATGTAGGAGTACATGGTGGGTTGTCCTCAGGAACTGAGTTCTGTGTTTGTGATCCATGAACAGTTACTACCACACATTGGGTTCCGGTAACTCGACCCCTCTCGACTTACTAATCAACTTGATCTCTGTCCAGGAGTTGCAACTAGTTTCTGGTGTTTGTAGGTAGTGTTAGTAGTCTACCAAGTGGCACCCGATACAGGTGGGCTTGGGACAGACTAGGCACACATGGCCTGGTGTGACGCCCGGATAATTATGCTACAGTAAACCTACGTTAATGATGCCACGTCACCACTGTTAGTGTTGATAATCTCGCGTTAGTTCAAAACCGGATCAAAATTCAAATTCAAAATATAGCAAACAATAAAAGTTTTCAAATATTAAAACTAAAATGTTCGGAGTGAACCAAATATTGCATAGATAATAATGGTGGAGAAACCTAACTTTAATAAAATGTTTAAGTGTTCAAAATAATTAAAATAGAGGTTTAAATATTAAAATAAATGCCTTTTGAATTTTATAAAATATTAAACTATTTTAATTTGGGTTGAAAATTAATGTGGCAATAGTATATTTAAAAGTATTAATTTAAGTGCTAGTGATAATTTTTATAAAACTAAAATAAAAGAAAACTAAAAATAAAACAGAAATAAAAAGAAAACCCCCCAGGCTAGTTGGGCCTCGGCCCAGCCAGTGGCCTGCCAGGCCGGCCCACTCCCTCCCCTGGCCTATAACCCCCTGGGGGCACCGAACCCTAGCCCGATCCCCCTTTCCCACTCGCCCCCACTCCCTCCCTCGTCTCTCCCCCTCATCCCGATCCAGATCGGGGCAGCGCAGCTCGCTGCTGTTCGCCCCGCCCCCGACGCCGTCGGTGCCCCCCCATCGCCGCCTCGTCCCACCACCACCTCGCCGGCGCCACCTCCCCACCGGAGCGCCCCGGCGCCACTCGCCAGCATCGTCGGCGTCGCCCCCTTCGCCACCATGCTGGCGCTCGCCTCCTCGACCTCCTTCCCGCAGACGCCGTTCCGTCCGCATCGCCACCCGCCACCGCCGCGGCCACCTCGTCGACCCACCTCGAGGGCCTGCCTCCTCTTCGTCACCGTCGACCCCGACTCCTCCCCGACCCCCGCTGCCTTTCCCCCTACCGGCCCCGTGAGCTCCGCTCCTCCTCCTCCTTCCCATGTTCTCGTGCGCGCAAGCCCACGGCCGCGCACGCACGCGCGCGCCCTGGCCCCCCCGGTCCCCGACTGCTGCTCCCTGCGCGCGGTCCTGCTCGCCGTCCCCTCCCGTTGTCCGCCGTGGCCGCGCTCCGGCCGCGTCCAGGCGCCCGGTCTCTGCAGCCCACCGGCCGGCCTCGCGCCGCTCCGGCCACGGCCGTGCTCGGAGCACCCCCCACCAGCTCGCCGGGCCGCCGCCCACTCGCCGTGCCGCTTCGGCGCCCGGCTGACGCCGTCGCCGTTTCCCCCTGTTGGCCTGGGCGGGCGCCCATTCCGGCTGGCGCCCGTCGCCCGCACTCCCGATCCGCTAGGCCCCTGTGGGCCTATGACGAGTGGGGCCCCGCCCCTAAGAACGTTAAAAAAAGAAAAAAAAAGGATTTAAAAATAGAATTAAAATAAAAATAATAAATTAATTAATAAAAATAAATAAATAAATAAAACAAATAATAAAAATAAATTTAATTATTAATTAACTAAATTAATTAAGTTAATTAATCCTGTTTAAATTAATCTAATTAGTTAATTAATTTAATTAAACAATAATTAATTAGATAAACCCTAATTAACCTAAACATAGAATGACAGGTGGGTCCCATTGGACCCACATGTCAGTTTGACTTAGTCAACCCCTGTTGACTGCTGATGTCAGCATGACATCATGCTGATGTCATAAATCCAATTTTGAATTAACTTAAATGATTAATTAAATTCCAGAAATTAGTAAATCTTTAGAAAATCATATCTTTTAAACCGTAGCTCAGATGGAAATACTTTCTACATGAAAGTTGCTCAGAACGACGAGACGGATCCAAATACGCAGTCCGTTCGTCCGGCAGACGCCCCTAGCATAGCAAACTTGCAACTTTCCCCCTCTGTTTCATCTGTCCGAAAAATGCAAACTTCGGGAAAACTTTCCCGGATGTTTCCCCCCTTTGCCGATATCACCTACTACCGCGTTAGGGCACACCTAGCACCGCGTATTGTCATGTTACGCTTTGTGTTGTTTTGATTGCTCTGTTATTTATTGTGTTCCCCCTCCGTTACTTCTTTCCGGTAGACCCCGAGACTACCGGCGACCCCCAGTTCGACTACGGATTTGACGACCCCTACTTGCCAGAGCAACCAGGCAAGCCCCCCCTTGATCACCAGATATCGCCTAGTCTTCTCTATACTGCTTGCATTAGAGTAGTGTAGCATGTTACTGCTTTTCGTTAATCCTATCCTGATGCATAGCCTGACATTGTTGCTACAGTTGTTACCCTTACCTGCTATCCTACTGCTTAGTATAGGATTCTAGTGTTCCATCAGTGGCCCTACACTTGTCCATCTGCCATGCTATACTACTGGGCCGTGATCACTTCGGGAGGTGATCACGGGTATATACTATATACATTATATACATGACACATGTGGTGACTAAAGTCGGGTCGGCTCGTTGAGTACCCGCAAGTGATTCTGATGAGGGGGCTGAAAGGACAGGTGGCTCCACCCCGGTAGAGGTGGGCCTGGGTTCCTGACGGCCCCCGACTGTTACTTTAAGGCGGAGCGACAGGGCAGGTTGAGACCACCTAGGAGAGAGGTGGGCCTGGCCCTGGTCGGCGTTCGCGGATAAATAACACGCTTAACGAGTTCTGGGTATTTGATCTGAGTCTGGCCATTTGGTCTATACGCACTAACCATCTACGCGGGAGTAGTTATGGGTATCCCGACGTCGTGGTATCAGCCGAAGCACTTCTTGACGTCAGCAACTGAGTGGCGCGCGCCGCATTGGACCGTAAGCTCGCGCTTGTATTAAGGGGGCTAGGTCTGCTTCCGGCCGCATACGCAACATGCAGGTGTGCATAGGGCGATGGGCCCAGACCCCTGCGCGCATAGGGTTAGACCGGCGTGCTGACCTCTCTGTTGAGCCTAGGTGGGGCTGCGACGTGTTGATCTTACGAGGCCGGGCATGATCCAGAAAAGTGTGTCCGGCCAAATGGGATCGAGCGTGTTGGGTTATGTGGTGCACCCCTGCAGGGAAGTTTATCTATTCGAATAGCCGTGTCCCTCGGTAAAAGGACGACCCGGAGTTGTACCTTGACCTTATGACAACTAGAACCGGATACTGAATAAAATACACCCTTCCAAGTGCCATATACAACCCGGTGATCGCTCTCTAACAGGGCGACGAGGAGGGGATCGTCGGGTAGGATTATGCTATGCGATGCTACTTGGAGGACTTCAATCTACTCTCTTCTACATGCTGCAAGATGGAGATGGCCAGAAGCGTAGTCTTCGACAGGATTAGCTATCCCCCTCTTATTCTGGCATTCTGCAGTTCAGTCCACTGATATGCCCTTTTACACATATACCCATGCATATGTAGTGTAGCTCCTTGCTTGCGAGTACTTTGGATGAGTACTCACGGTTGCTTTTCTCCCTCTTTTCCCCTTTCTATACCTGATTGTCGCAACCAGATGCTGGAGTCCAGGAGCTAGAGATCCCGAGGATGATTCTACATGGAGTTCGGCTTCGAGGAGTAGTTAGGAGGATCCCAGGCAGGAGGCCTGCGCCTCGTTCGATCTGTATCCCAGTTTGTGCTAGCCTTCTTAAGGCAAACTTGTTTAACTTATGTCTATACTCAGATATTGTTGCTTCCGTTGACTCGTCTGTGATCGAGCACTTGTATTCGAGCCCTCGAGGCCCATGGCTTGTATTATGATGCTTGTATGACTTATTTATGTTTTAGAGTTATGTTATGATATCTTCCCGTGAGTCCCTGATCTTGATCGTACACATTTGCGTGCATGATTAGTGTACGGTCAAATCGGGGGCGTCACACCTGGTGTACCGAGTGGCACCCGGATGGTGGGCTCGGGAACCCTGCACACATCGTTTGGGGCCGTGAGCGACACCCCGGCCGGATCTCCTTGCGGATGGAACCCGAATAGGCGATAAACCTGGACGAGAGACTTGTGTGGTTAGTCAGGTCGTGGCCGACTCCCTCGCCAGGCTTCCGCTTGAAGGTTGCTGAGGTACACGACGTGTACATGGTGGTAAGTGGCGAGAGCGTGTGTGACGAAGTACACCCCTGCAGGGTTAATATGATCTATTCGAATAGCCGTGTCCGCAGTAAAGGACTTCTGGGTTGCCTATAACAGTTCATAGACAAGTGAAAGTGGATACTCTAAAATGCGCAAGATAAGCGTGAGTGCTATGGATGGTGTTCTCGTAGGGAGACGGGAGCGGATCCATAGTGGTGTATTGATATGGTGAATATGTGGACTCGTGTGCGCCACCTCAAAAGAGTTACTTGCAGTCGTAGTTCAGGATAGCCACCGAGTCAAAGCTGGCTTGCTGCAGTTAAACTCCACCACCCCCTTTGTTGATACCGATGCATATGTAGATAGTCCTGATGTAAGTCTTGCTGGGTACATTTGTACTCACGTTTGCTTATTTTATGATTTGCAGAGAGACGTCAGTCTCGCTAGTAGTTCCGTGTGGACTTCGACGTTTAGCTTGATACCTCAGCTACGATCTTGTGCCCTCGGCAGGATCTGGTAGATAGTCAGGCTTCTCAGCCTTTTTCATTTGTAGATGTCTGTACTCAGACATGTTAAGCTTCCGGATGTGCTTTGACTTGTATGCTCTGAATGTTGGGTCATGGGACCCATGTTTGTAATGTCTCGCTCTTCGGAACCTAATGAATAAATACTCTGAGTCGTAGAGTCTTGTTGTGATGCCATGTTGTATTTGCACATATCGAGCATATTGTGTGTATGATTGAAATGCTTGGTATGTGTGGGATCCGACAACCTAGTTGTTTATCCTTGGTAGCCTCTCTTATGGGGAAATGTAGTCTTGTGCTTCCATGAGCCATAGTAGTCCGCTACAGCCCGGTTCACCGGAGTCCTGCTAGCCCAGCACTACTGCTCCGGAACACCTGACTGGCCGGCATGTGATTCACTTCGTCCCTGTGTCTGTCCCTTCGGGGAAATGTCACGCAGTGACATCCGGAGTCCTGCCTAGCCTGCTACAGCCCGGTTCACCGGAGTCCTGTTAGCCCAGTGCTACAGCCCGGATTCGCACGCTGCTGACCGACATGCTCGATGTTGATTCATGTATGCCTGTCCCCGTAAGTTAGTGCCACTTTGGGTTCACGACTAGTCATGTCGGCCCGGGTTCTCTGTCATATGGATGCTAGCGACACTATCATATACGTGAGCCAAAAGACGCAAACGGTCCCGGGCCATGGTAAGGCGACACCCGTGGGAATACCGTGCGTGAGGCCGCAAAGTGATATGAGGTGTTACCGGCTAGATCGATGTGACTTGGAATCGGGGTCCTGACAGGTGTTTACAAGAGCCTTGCCGGAAGTAAGCAATTTGAGGAAATTGTACGCAAGCAAGGAAGACACCGGAAGAATCAAGGTGTTGGTTTTGAACGAAAGTTCAATGCCAATGGAGTTGAGTGGGAAGAAGATCAATACCCCAAGAGGAAGTTTGTCCCTCAACAAGAGAAGTATGATCCTACATCTTTCAAAGGGACACAGGCTCAAGATGATCTTCCACCACAAGACCACAAGCAAAAAGGCAAGGACAAGCTTCAAGAGGAAATTGATGCATTTGAAGAAGCACCTAAGGCCTTGGTCAAGTGGGTTCCTAAGACTACATCAAGTTCTACTTCATCAAGTACAACTACAACTCCAAGGATTCCCATCAAGATGGTGTGGATCCAGAAGAAGAAGAACTAGAGAGTTCTTGAGGGTGACTCCGCCAACATACTTCACTCCTATTATTTTGGCGAGGACAAGTGCAAACAACTTCCATATCTTGCACTAGTTCAAGGAGTCACAAACCCTCTTGTTGGTAAGACAAGGGACAAGGTAACCTAATGCTTTCATGGACAACATCTTGTGTACACATCACTCTATGTCTATGGATATCCTTGTTCGTTCCTTGTGGGACTAACCCGTGTGGGTATTGAAAGTGCAACTCACTCCAAAGGATTGCTCCGAATGATCTACATCTCCATTGAGCATCCACATCTTCAACACCTACATGAAGTCATCATCGACAAAACCCAAGGTTAGTTCATCCCTCTTAGGGGGGATATCACATCTAGGGGGAGATTTACTCTAATTAATTGAGCTAAAGCAACTCTAATGGTGTGAACACAACAATGCTTTATGTAAAAGTGGTAACCCCACTTGTGCTTAAACGATGAGTATGACCTATGACCAAATGTTCTCATTTGACTCCTAAGTCAATATACTCATATATAGATGACCTAGTCATCGCCAAATTGCTTGATAGATGCTAGAGTGTGTGTGAATGCTTTGTCACATATTTCATTTGCCATCTTAATTGTGTGAGCATGTTGGATGCATATTTTATTCATTCAAGGACATCCATTTGTTGCTTTGATTGTTTGGCTCTTTCTATTTTGCCAAATGGATGGACAAGAATGCCTAATAACTCCCTCTAGCTATCTATGCTTTTCTCGTCTCAAACTCTATTCATGCTACATCACAAAGTTTGATCAAGTCAGATTCGAACCACTCTGTGTGAGGAGCACTCGGAGTCCCCGATTTGTCATAGACTTAAACTTCCAAAACCTCTTTGTGCATTTCGGTCTGACCGATTCACCCCTTTTGGTCCTACCGAGATCACTAAGTTGATCTAGGGTTTTCAATCTCGGTGCAACTGATTAGAACCTTTCGGTCACACCGAGTTGTAGTAACAGCTTGCAGTTTTGCATCTCGGTGCCATCGAGTCGTTCCACTCGGTCACACCGATAGGGTCGGGTTATATATACTAACAGGCCAAATTTTGGAAAATTTTCCGAACCTCTTCGCCCGCGCGTAACTTGCTCTGCCTCCTCGGGTCTCCGGATCGCCCTCTCGTCGCCAGCGACCTCCCGCCGCTGGTCTCCGCCGCCGTCAACGGCAATCTGCCCCGCCGTTGCCGCCGTAGCAAGTTCGCCGCCGAACTAGGGTACGAACTTGATCTTTGTGCTAATCCATAACTCTGATTCTTAGCACATTGCTTTGCCATGATTCTTGCCACGATTGAAATCATCCTGTCCAGCGAAAACGTCTTGTAGATTAGTTTTGATTTGAAAATTTAGGGTTAGGTCTCCGCCGAATTCATCTCGGACCGACCGAGTTGTAGAAATCGGTCTCACCGATTTGGCTTAGGCCAGAGCACATGCGTTTTCGGTCTGACCGAAAATCGCAAATCGGTGTGACCAAGTTCTATTCTCTGTGAAACCCTAGCAGTCTCAGTGCCACCGAACTGTGACTCGGTCTGACCGAGTTCACTAGTTTAGGTTCCAAAAGTTGCTTCGGTATCACCGAATTTACAAATCGGTAGATCCGAAATGCTTTCTGTGAAGAACTAAAACTAAGTTTTTAAGTCATCTGTTTTGCAAAAATCATGTACTTTGTGATGCTCATCTTCTCTACCTCATCTATAATCTATTCACAGGGTCTGCTGACTAGTTGCCTGCAAGATGTCTGACCAGAGTGACAGCCAGAACAAGTCTGAACAGCAGGTGCAGATGAGTGAGGGTTCTGATCCCTCTAGCAGCTATGATGAGGGCAGCAGGAGCACACCAAGCAACTTGCCAAAGGCTGCTACCAGGACAAGGAAGAAGAGAACTTCTGACTCAGAGGATGAAGATTATGTGGCTATTGAAGATGAAGCCACTTAAAAGGTGCTAAAGAAGGAGTATGGCACTGCTGCTGCAACTAAGCCAGGAATGAAAACAAAAATGCCAGCAAGAAGACAGCCCATGTCAAAGCCAAGAAAAGTTGCCACAGGTGAAACCATGAAGTTCACCATTGAATCTGTAGAAGAAGCAGCTGGTGAGGATAAGAAGAAGAAAATGGCAAGAACTACTAAAGCCAAAGTTCTTGGCAAGCCCTCAATGAGGATTGATTAAGAAGAAGAAGAAGAAGAAGAAGAAGAAGAAGAGCAGGAGGATGCTACACCAGCACCCAAAGCTCAAAAGCTTATGGGGGATGCAATCAGATCAGGGGCTGCTCCATCAAAGCCCAAAGCTGCTCCCAAGGCAGCTGCTCCAGCTCAGAAGCCCAAGAGAAGCACTAGAAACATTCCAGCTGCAGAGAAGAACAAGGCCCAAGTGCCTGAAGCTGCTGAAGAAGATGAAGCTCAAGTGTTGAGGAAGCTGAAACCCAAGATCCCTGACCACAATGATGCACACCCAGTTGCAGAAAACATGAACTTCAGGAGGAAGCAGAGGAGAAGAAGGGCAAGTCTACCACAGATGCTTTTGCTAGAGTGCCCAGAGGCCAGAGATATGCTGCAGTGCCCGTGACAGACACTAGAGCTACAACATCAGCACCAGCAGCTACAGCTCCGGTTCCACCTCCAGCAGCTACTCCACCAGCTCCAGCTACATCATCTGAAGCTTTCGTCCTTGGAGTTCTCTCAACATCACCTCCCGAAGCTCAAGCCTGAGAGTCGTTTAGCACTATGCTTTTTTGAACTTTTTTGGTAACTTGTTGCCAAAGGGGGAGAAAAATGTATAGATCATAAGCTTTGAGAGAGAGTGTTGCCTTTCTATCTCTCTTGCTTTTTTGGTTGAAACTTTATTGTGTCCTTGTGTGAGATACTTGTTTGATCATGTGTTTGATCATATGCTACCCTTAATGCTCGTTGGATGATATTATCTCTTATATCCTTAGATGATCATTCACTTGCTTGGTGATGAGTGCATGCTTTTAATTTTTATCATTTTGAGCGCTCCACCAAGATGTATGTGACATGGAAGAGTAACCCATGATCCTATCGATTGTGCATTTGCATTCAAAAGCAAATCTTAAATAATGCACAAATTTAGGGGGAGCTCTTGCTTATCACATACTTCTGACGATGTTTTTCAATCTTATTTATCATTTGTCGAAGCTTTGATCTATATGTTGTCATCAATTACCAAAAAGGGGGAGATTGAAAGTGCAACTATCCCTGGGTGGTTTTGGTAATTTCTAACAACATATAGCTCACTGAGCTAATGCTATTTCAAGATAAATATTTCAGGAAAGCTAAATGATTGGCATGGCATGGATTAGAAAGTGGACCCTTCAAAATGCTAAGGACAAAAGATTGGCTCAAGCTCAAAGCACAAGACTCTGCATTTTCTATTTCAGTGATCCAAGATCAGATTGAGTCTATAGGAAAAGCCAATACTATTAAGAAGGGATGAGGTGTTGCTTAATGAGGTTCTTGCTCAAAATGCTTAGTGATATGCTCCACAAACCCTCCACTACTTTCTCACATCCACATATGTCCAAACCAAAAAGTCCAACTCGGCCCTACCGAAATTTCATATCCGGAGCCACCGAGTTCAGTTGACATAGCCACTGCCAGAAACCCTACTCTTTTCGGTCTCACCGATAGGGATCTCGGTCTCACCGAGATGGGATTATAATCTCTCTGTTTCCCTTTGTAACATTTTGGTCAAACCGAGATGAGCGATCGGTCCCACCGAGATTGCAATGCAAACACTCTGTTTCCTTTTCGTAATGTTTCGGTCCAACCGAGATGAGCGAATCAGTCCCACCGAGTTTGCTTGACCAACTCTCTGTTTGTCTATTACCAAAATCGGTCCCACCGAGTTTGTGTAATCGGTCTCACCGAGATTACGTTATGCCCTAACCCTAATGAAATCGGTCCCACCGAGTTGACATGTCGGTCCCACCGAAATGCCTAACGGTCACATTATGAACCAAATCGGTCTGACCGAGTTCTCTGAATTGGTCCCACCGAGTTTGGTGATTTTTGTGTAACGTTTAGATTTTGTGTGGAGGCTATATATACCCCTCCACCCACTCTTCATTCATGAAGAGAGCCATCAGAACATGCCTTCACTTCCAATACATATTTTCTGAGAGAGAACCACCTACACTTGTGTTGAGGTCAAGATATCCCATTCCAACCACATAAATCTTGATCTCTAGCCTTCCCCAAGTTGCTTTCCACTCAAATCATCTTTCCACCAAATCCTATCCTGTGAGAGAGAGTTGAGTGTTGGGGAGACTATCATTTGAAGCACAAGAGCAAGGAGTTCATCATCAACACACCATTTGTTACTTCTTGGAGAGTGGTGTCTCCTAGATTGGCTAGGTGTCACTTGGGAGCCTCCGTCAAGATTGTGGAGTTGAACCAAGGAGTTTGTAAGGGCAAGGAGATTGCCTACTTCGTGAAGATCTACCCTAGTGAGGCAAGTCCTTCATGGGCGACGGCCATGGTGGGATAGACAAGGTTGCTTCTTCATGGACCCTTCGTGGGTGGAGCCCTCCGTGGACTCGCGCAACCGTTACCCTTCGTGGGTTGAAGTCTCCATCAACGTGGATGTACGATAGCACCACCTATCGGAACCACGGATAAAAAATCTCCGTGTCAACATTGCGTTTGCTCCCTTAAACTCCTCCCTTTACCTTCATGTGCAATTGTTTTACATTCCGCTGGTATACTCTTAGAATTGCATGTGTAGGTTGATTGCTTGACTTGTGCAAAGTTGCTAAAATCTTCCAAGAAATAAAATTGGGAAAAGGCTAGATTTTTATTTGGTCAAGTAGTCTAATCACCCCCCTCTAGACATACTTTCGATCCTACACAGGGTCCGACGAACTAGCATTACTTGAACAACGTTGATGATATTGATGTCCCTCTCAATAAGGCTTCGGATGCGACTTTGCAGAGTTCGCACCTCGTCCGTTGATCCCCGGTCCAACCCCTTATTAATCCATGATGCAAGATGAATTGGGGGGGTGGATCGAAATGCAGGCGCAGCTGCCCATTTGGAGCCGCGGGGCTCGGTGACATAGAACCACCCCTGCTACCATAAATTAGAAGATTTGGCAAAGGATCCTTTCGGCCAAACAGCGCTGGCAAGCTTGCTCACTGTAGCACCACCGCACTCAGCCTGCTCCCCCTCTATCACTTGCGGCTTCACATCGAAGGTCTTGATCCACAAGCCAAAGTGCGGAGGAGTTCGAAGGAAGGCTTCGCACATAAAGATAAATGTCGAGATAAGAAGAATAGAGTCCGGGGCCAGATCGTGGAAATCTAGACCATAATAGAACATGAGCCCTCGGACGAAGGGGTTAAGTGCAAACCCTAACCCATGGAGGAAGTGGGACACGAACACGACCCTCTCGCCGGTTCTGGGGGTGGGAATAACCTGCCCCTCGGCAGGAAGCCGATGATGGATTTCTGCGGTCAGATACCTCGCCGCCCGAAGCTTTGCAATACCTCGCTCCGTGACAGAAGAAGCTACCCACCGGCCTTGACGGCTGGATCCGGACATGATTGGGGTTTGTGGCAACTGAAACCTGGGTGTTGGAACTCGGGGGAGTAAGGGTTGAGGAGGAAGCAAGCATGAAAGAAAAAGACGGGTCTGTACCCCTATATAAAGGCTGCGAATATCAAACGTCTCCTCCTGGGCCTCAAGACTTGCCTATTCCCAAGAAGTTGTACCCAAATGACAGTTGGATAACCCACGTCCGGGTTGACAAGAATCCCTTAAAAAAAGGGGAGACATGATCCCCGCTTGGATAAGACATGCCAATAAAACAACGTCTCGAGACGTGGGGCGACGGGCTAGCAAACGGTTCGAAAATAATGACTGAGCAGGCGTGATGTCATATAACCAAAAAGTGGTCAGCGGATTGGACTCGTGAAATATTATATCCTTTGCAATTGTGTATACAGGTCCGGATACAATCATTACATCTGAAGACTATTTTGGAGTTCGGAAAGGGGAACCCGCCTTGCAATGCCGAAGACAATCTGCGCGCCGGACTCCTCGTCATTGAAGCCAGGTTCAGGGGCTACTGAGGGAGTCCTGGACTAAGGGGTCCTTGGGCGTCCGGCCTGTTATCCATGGGCCGGACTGGTGGGCTGTGAAGACATGAAGGCCGAAGACTCTACCCGTGTCCGGATTGGACTCTCCTTGGCGTGGAAGGCAAGCTTGGCGATCAACTATGAATATTCCTTCTTATGTAACCGACTCTATGTAACCCTAGATCCCTCTGGTGTCTATATAAACCGGAGGGTGTAGTCCGGAAAGCATATGCTCATTACCATAGTCATACAGGCTAGACTTCTAAGGTATAACCATTACGATCTCGTGGTAGATCAACTCTTGTAACACTCATATTCATCAAGATCAATCAAGCAGGAAGTAGGGTATTACCTCCATAGAAAGGGCCCGAACCTGGGTAAACATCGTGTCCCCCATCTCCTGTAACCATCGATCCTAGACGCACAGTTCGGGACCCCCTACCCGAGATCCGCCGGTTTTGACACCGACAGTCTCTTTCTCATATTATTTGCCTTTGCGATCTATTTTATTTGCCTTTTATTTTCAGATCTATTAAACCAAAAATACAAAAATACCTTGCTGCAATTTATTTTGTTTGGCGTTCGATCTATCAATATTTACAACTCTCTCACGTTCGTTTGCCAATTTCTGGCGCCGCTACCCGAAAGGGATTGACAACCCCTTTTACACGTCGGGTTGCGAGTATTTGTTATTTGTGTGCAGGTGTTGTTTACGTAGAGTTGCTTGGTTCTCCTACTGGTTCGATAACCTTGGTCTCATCACTGAGGGAAATACCTACCGTCGCTGTGCTGCATCATCCCTTCCTCTTTGGGGAAATACCGACGTAGTTCTAGCAGGCATCAAAAGGAATTTGTGGCGCCGTTGCCAGGGAGGATCTTCAACATCTACCAGGTTCCTAATCACAAATCTCATCTCCTCGCAATTTACATTATTTGCCATTTGCCTCTCGTTTTCCTCTCCCCCACTTCACACAAAAAAATCCGTATTATTCGCCCTCTTTTTCGTTCACCGTTTTGCCGGATCTGTTTTTGAGTGCAATCTTGTTGCGTAGTCACATGACTCAAGAGAACACCAAGTTGTGTGATTTCTCAAATACCAACAACAATGATTTTATTGGCACTCCTCTTGCTCCTCCCGCCACTAGTGCAGAGTCTTGTGATATTAATACTGCTTTGTTGAATCTTGTTATGAAAGATCAATTTTCCAGTACTCCTAATGAGGATGCCGCGTCCCATCTTAACACATTCATGGAATTATGCGATATGCAAAAGAAAAAAAGATGTGGACAATGATGTTGTGAAGATGAAATTATTTCCTTTTTCCTTGCGTGATTCTGCAAAAAATTGGTTTTCCTCTTTGCCTCGCAATAGTATCGATTCTTGGAACAAGTGCAAAGATGCTTTCATCACTAAGTATTTTCCGCCGCAAAAATTATTTCCCTTAGAACCCAGATCATGAATTTCAAGCAACTTGAACATGAGCATGTTGCACAATCTTGGGAAAGGATGAAAATGATGCTAAGGAATTGCCCAACTCATGGGTTAAATCTTTGGATGATCATACAAAAATTTTATGCGGGGTTGAATTTTGTTTCTCGTAATCTTTTAGATTCCGTCGCGGGTGGGACTTTTATGGAAA
The DNA here is from genome assembly GCF_018294505.1 of Triticum aestivum. Lineage (NCBI taxonomy): Eukaryota > Viridiplantae > Streptophyta > Magnoliopsida > Poales > Poaceae > Triticum > Triticum aestivum. The sequence goes on along the minus strand of NC_057814.1, from coordinate 72,620,812 downwards.
TTACTTTGGGTGAAGCCACCAAATTGCTTGATAATATCATGGCAAATTATTCACAATGGCACACCGAAAGAGCTCCTACTACTAAAAAAGTTAATTCGGTTGAAGAAATTTCTTCTTTGAGTGAAAAAGTTGATGCTCTTATGAAATTGGTTGCTAGTAAAAGTGCTCCTGTTGATTTCAATGATATGCCTTTGTCTACTTTGATTGAGCAAAATAGTGATGCCATAGATGTGAATTTTATCTGTCGCAATAATTTCAATAACAATGCTTATATAGGTAATTTTAATCCTAGGCCTTTTCCTAGTAATTCCTCTAATAATTATGGTAATTCCTACGAAAATCCTTCTTATAATAATAATAGGAACACCTCTGATCTTGAGAATAATATTAACGAATTTATCAACATGCAAAAAGCTTTCAACACTACCATATAAGAAAAGTTGAATAAGATTGATGATTTGTCTAGAAGTGTTGATAGAATTTCTCATGATGTTGAAAATCTCAAGATGAAAATTTTTGTGCCTAAAGTAGAGGAATCAATTAAAGCTCTTTATGTTTCTATGGATGAAAGTAAGAAAAGAACCGCTATGCTTAGAGCTAGAAGAGAATTTTTAGAAAAAGCGTTTTCTAGTGATTGCTTTCATAAAAGTGATGAAAATCTTAAAATGATTGGTGTTTCCTCTATCGATTCCTTGTTTAGTAAAGTTAAGATTAATGATAAAGGGACTGGAGAAGAGTCAAGTTTAGCTAGAAGGTGTCTCGATAATTCGGAGGGTGAAAATCTTGTTGAGAAAATTGATAAAAGTGGGTTTGAAGAGGTCAAGACTTTAACTAGTGATGTGCCCACTCTTTTGGATTACAAAGACTTTAATTATGACAGTTGCTCCTTGATAGATTATATTTCTTCGTTGCAATCCATGATAAATTCACCCCATGCCTATGAACAAAATAAAGCTTCTACTAAATATATTGTTGATGCTATGATGAAAGCTTTTGAAGAAAAGTTGGAATTAGAAGTTTCAGTTCCTAGAAAATTACATGATGAGTGCGAACCTACTACCAAAGTCAAGATTGAAAATTATGAGTGTTTTGCTTTATGTGACTTGGGTGCTAGTGTTTTTACAATTCTGAAATCTTTATGTGATGTGCTTGGTCTTACCGATATTGAAGAATGTTCTTTAAATTTGCACTCGGCGGACTCTATAACAAGCCTATGGGAAGAATTAATGACGTTCTTATTCTTGCAAGAAATTATGTGCTCATAGATTTTATTGTTCTTGATATTGATTGCAATCCGTCTTGTCCAATTATTCTTGGTAGACCGTTTTTACGCATTATCGGTGCCGTGATTGATATGAAAGAAGGCAATATTAAATTTCAATTCCCACTAAGGAAGAGAATGGAACACTTCCCTAGAACAAGAATTAGGCCACCATATGAATCAATCATGAGGGCATCTTATGGATCTAGAAACAAGGATGACAAAACTTAGATCCTTGCTTTATGCCTAGCTAAGGGCGTAAAACAATAGCGCTTGTTGGGAGGCAACCCAATGAATAAATTTTATTTTTACTTTTTGCTTTCTGTTCTTGAGTGTTTGCACAATTATTCTACTGTTATGATTGTGTTTCTTTGTGTTTTAATTAGTGTTTGTGCCAAGCAAAGCCTTTAGGATCTTCTTGGGTGATAGTTGCTTGATCTTGCTGAAAAACAGAAACTTATGCACTCACGAAAATATTTTTCATAAATAACAGAAAAGTGATTATGCCCTGATTCTTTTTTAAGAAGATTAATATACAAATTTCTCAGGTTTTCCTAATTTCTCAAGATTTTTGGAGTTTCAGAAGTATTCGAAATATTCAGATTGCTACAGACTATTCTGTTTTTGACAGATTCTGTTTTCTTTGCGTTGTGTGCTTGTTTTGATGATTCTATGGTTCTCTTTAATGAGTTTTTGCCATAGAAAAGTTGGAATACAGTAGATTAATGCAAAAATAAAATATGAATTGGTTTTCTACAGTACTTACAGTAGTGATTTGCTTTCTTATACTAACGGATCTCATGAAGGTTTTGTTGAGTTTTGTGTGATTGAAGTTTTCAAGTTTTGGGTGATGTTACGATGGATGAAGGAATAAGGATTAAGAAGAGCCTAAGCTTGGGGATGCCCATGGCGTCCCAAGCTATTATACAAAGAGAAGCAAGCAACTAAGCTTGGGGATGTCCGAGTGGCATCCCCTCTTTCTTCTAACGACCATCGGTATTTTACTCGAAGCTATATTTTTATTCGTCACATACTATGAGTTTTGCTTGGAGCGTCTTGTATGATGAGTCTTTGCTTGTTTTGCTTTGTGTTCTAAGTCATGAATCCTTGCTGTACACACCTATTTGAGAGAGCCAAAATTATGCCATGACTTGTTAGAATAGCTCTCTTTGCTTCACTTAAATTTTTATGAGCTATGGTTTTGCTCTAGTGCTTCACTTATATCTTTTTGAGCACGGTGTGCTTTAATATTATTTAAGAAATTCTCTCTTGCTTCACTTAAATTAATTTGAGAGGAAGAAATATCATGCTCATGATCTTCACTTATATTTGTTTGAGATTATCAAAAGCAACACATGAAAATTAGTCCCAAGGTGATAGATATCCAAGAAGGATATAATTAAAACTTTCATGAAGATCATTGGACAAAATAAACTTGATTCCTTGTAATAGTTTTGAGTTATGATGATGTGATATGTGAGTCATGTTGATGAGTAATTATGTTTTAGTAAGAATATTGGTATTAAGGTTTGTGATTCCCTATGCAAGCACGAAAGTCAATAGTCAAGCAATGAAATTACATCCTACTTGTGGTGCATTATTCGGTGTTAATTATGCTTAATGCTCGCTTATGAGATTATTGGTTTCTTGGTTGGTCGCTTCTCAATCTTTTGCTAGCTTTCATTTTGCACTAAGTATGATCACTACTTGTGCATCCAAAATCCTTTAAACCAGTTTTGCCGCATGAGTCCACTATACCTACCTATATGCGGTATTCTTTTGCCGTTCTAAGCAAATTTGTATGTGCCATCTCTAATTTTCAAAATAAATTTCTCTTTTGTGTGCTCGTACCGCTCGTGAGGCGGTGAGGGGTGGCCAATATTTTCCATGCTAGATGTTTTATTCTCACGATGAGTGTTTATTCACTTGTCATTGCACGAGAGTAAGGCAAAGGTATTAGGGATGCCCAGTCCCGACATGAAAAATGAAATTACTTTATGTTGTCAAATAATAAATTCCTTGGAAAGTGTTGGTATGGAAGGCAACCGTGGATTCGGCTAGCCATGGAAAGTGAAAGTATGGTGGAAAAATGAATAAACTTTATTTTCTATTTGGGAACCGCCTATGATATATTTAGCATGGAAAGTGTTGGGAGCTCTAAGTCGTTTTCGTTGGTGGGAAAAGTATGCCTCTCAAAATGTTTTATCTCTATATTTTTCGCTTTGAGCTCTGGCACCTCTACAAATCCCTACTTCCCTCTACGAAGGGCCTTTCTTTTACTTTATGCAATTTTTATTTTTAATTTGAGTCTCCATTTTCTCTTATAAAGCACCAACTAGGAGGCACTATGATCGTACTTGAGCATTGGGTGTAGCTAATATGCGAGTGTGTTTCATGAATGGATCAATGATTGAGCATGATGGGCTAGGGATTACCTATTTTAGCGTTGATATTTTGAAAAACATGGTTGCTTGTTGGTATTCTTGAGTATTTAAGTCTCATCAAAACTAGACTATTGCTTTGAACCATATAAAAGTCCAAATGTCCATGCTATAAAGAAAATAATATGATATGACATGTTAGGCAGCATTCCACATCAAAAATTCTGTTTTTATCATTTACCTACTCGAGGACGAGCATGAATTAAGCTTGGGGATGCTGATACGTCTCCAACGTATCTATAATCTTTGATTGTTCCATGCTGTTATATTATCATTCTTGGATGTTTTATAATCATTTTATAGTCATTTTATATCATTTTTTGGTACTAACCTATTGACATAGTGCCAAGTGTCACTCAGAACAAGGTTGACGAGGAGTGACCGATCACTTGAGGGAACGATCGAGGAGACCGATCTCCCTTTCGGGAAAGCTACACCAACTCCAGAACAAGGTCGATGAGTCGTGAAATCACGATTGATTGAACGACGAGGAAGACCGATCACGCAAAAACGGATGCATGCAGTTCGTTCACGGCTAGGAACTCCACTGTTGTCCCTTGCTAGGCTATCGGTTGAGGTTTTAGGAAGCCAAGCATTAACGAGATCTTTGCTAAGCAACTTGGGCCTTGTGGTACCTCCTGTTTGCCACATTAAAACAAGTCCTCGATAGCGAGGGTCTCGGATAGGGGTCGCTTCATAGAGCGCTTAAAATGGCTGTTTGGGAGCGGTCACCTATTATGCAAAGTAAGGTGATGCCATCATGGGTAGGTGATGGCATCGTGGGAAAGTGGCATCGGTCGATTTCCAGTTCGGAGTTTTCACATCGCAGGAAATCAATACCAAGCGGAGTCCAAACGCAACGAAACTTTTTGTGGATTTTTTTGGACCACAAGACATCCGGTGGGCCAGAGAAGCACCTGGGGGTGCTCCGAGGGGAGCACAACCCACCAGGGCGCCCCTGGGGGCCCAGGCGCGCCCAGGTGGGGTGTGCCCCCTGAACCGCCTCTTTGCTCTATAAATACCCCAATATTCCAGAAACCCTAGGGGAGTCGATGAAAATCAATTCTAGCCGCCGCAGAGTCCAGAACCACCAGATCCAATCTAGACACCATCACGGAGGGGTGCATCATGCCCATTGGTGCCTCTACGATGATGCGTGAGTAGTTCTTTTTAGACCTACGGGTCCGTAGTTAGTAGCTAGATGGCTTCCTCTCTCTCGTTTGATTCTCAATACAATGGTCTCTTGGAGATCCATATGATGTAACTCTTTTTGCGGTGTGTTTGTTGGGATCCGATGAACTTTGAGTTTATGATCAGATCTATCTTTTTATCCATGAAAGTTATTTGAGTTTCTTTGATCTCTTATATGCATGATTGCTTATAGCCTCGTATTTCTTCTCCGATATTTGGGTTTTGTTTGGCCAACTTGATCTATCTATCTTGCAATGGGAAGAGGTGCTTTGTAGTGGGTTCGATCTTACGGTGCTTGATCCTAGTGACAGAAGGGGAACCGACACATATGTATCGTTGCTACTAAGGATAAAATGATGGGGGTCTATTTTTACATAAATAGATCTTGTCTACATCATGTCATCGTTCTTATTGCATTACTCCATTTTTCCATGAACTTAATACACTAGATGCATGCTAGATAGCGGTCGATGTGTGGAGTAATAGTAGTAGATGCAGGCAGGAGTCGGTCTACTAATGTTGGACGTGATGCCTATAGAATGATCATTGCCTGGATATCATCATGATTATTTGAAGTTCTATCAATTTCCCAACAGTAATTTGTTCACCCACCGTTTTCTATTTTCTCGAGAGAAGCCACTAGTGAAACCTACGGCCCTGGGGTCTCTTTCTCATATTATTTGCCTTTGCGATCTATTTTATTTGCCTTTTATTTTCAGATCTATTAAACCAAAAATACAAAAATACCTTGCTGTAATTTAATTTGTTTGGCGTTCGATCTATCAATATTTACAACTCTCTCACGTCCGTTTGCCAATTTCTGGCGCCGCTACCCGTAAGGGATTGACAACCCCTTTTACACGTCAGGTTGCGAGTATTTGTTATTTGTGTGCAGGTGATGTTTACGTAGAGTTGCTTGGTTCTCCTACTGGTTCGATAACCTTGGTCTCATCACTGAGGGAAATACCTATCGTCGCTGTGCTGCATCATCCCTTCCTCTTTGGGGAAATACCGACGTAGTTCTAGCAGGCATCACATACCGAGTTCATTGAGTTGATCTAGGTTTCAATCTCGGTGCAACCGATTTGAACAGTTCGGTCTCACCGAGTTGCAGTAACCGCTTGTGATTCTGCATCTCGGTTCCACCGAGTTGCTCAACTCGGTCACACCGACAGGGTCTGGATATATATACCCATGGGTCGAATTTTGGAAATTTTCTCCGAAACCCTTCGCCCGCGCATGTCCAGCTTTGCCGACGCGAGGTCTCCGGATCGTCTCCTCCGTCGCCAGCGACCTCCTGCCGCTGGTCTCCGCCGCCATCAACAGAATCTTCGCCGCCGTTGTCGCCATAGCGAGTTCACCATCGAGTTAGGGTATGAACTCGACCCCTTTGTGCAATCTTTACCTTTGATTCCTGCACTTAGGACAATGCCATGAATCTTACCATGTTTGAGATACTTCTATCCAATCAAAAAACTCCTTTAGATTAGTTTTGATTCGAAAACTTAGGGTTAGGTTTCCGCCGAATTCATCTCGGGTCGACCGAGTTGTAGAAATTGGTCTCACCGATTTGGCCCAGGCCATTGCACTTGTGATTTTCGGTCTGACCAAAACTTACAAATCGGTGTGACCGAGTTCGATTCTCAGTGAAACCCTAGCAATCTCGAAGTCACCGAACTGTGTCTCGGTTTGACCAATTTCACTAGTTTAGACTCTAATATTGCTTCGGTGTCACCGAGTTTAACAAATCAGTAGCTCCGAAATGACTTCTGTAGAAAACTAAAACTAAGTTTTTGACTCATTTGTTTTGCAAAATCTCTGCACTTTGTGATGCTCATCCACTCTATCTCAACTATATCTACTCACAGGGTTAGCTTTCAGCCATGTCAGACAACAGTGACAGCCAAAACAGGTCTAAGGAACAGGTTCACTTAAGTGAGGGCACTAGTCCCTGTGACAGCTATGATGATGGGAGCAGAATTACTCCTAGCAACCCGCCTAAGGCTGCTACTAGGCAGAGGAGGAAAAGGAATTCAGATCCAGAAGATGAAGATTTTGTGGCTGATGAGGAAGTCACTTCAAGGAAAAAGGTTGTCAAGAAAGAGTTTGGCACAACAGCTTCAACCAAGCCAAGTATGAAGAAGAAGGCACCAGCCGGAAGGATCCCAATGTCCAAAGCCAGAGCCTCAACACAGGAAACCATTGAGTTCACTCTTGAACCAAAGGAGGCTGGTGAAGGCAAGAAGAGGAAGGAAAGGGTCAAGAAGACCATGGCCAGAGTAATTGGCAGACCATCCATGGTCAGGGATTCAGATGAGGATGAAGAAGATGCTGCACCAGCTCCCAAAGCTCAGAAGTTGATGGGGGGATGCCATCAAGTCAGGGGCTGCTCCATCAAAGCCCAAGACTGCCCCCAAGGCTGTTGTTGCTGCTCAAGCTTCTAAGCCTGCAGCACCCAAGAGATCAACTAGGAACATACCAGTTGCTGAGAAGAACAAGGCCCCAATGCCTGAAGTAGTAGTAGAAGAAGAAGCCCAAGTGCTTAGAAAATTGACGCCCAAGATCCCAGATCATGATGATACACATCCTGTGGCTGAGAACATGAAGCTAAGGAAGGATGCAGGTCTTAGGCTATGGAGGCAGACAGACCCATATGCCACCAGAAGGAGGACTGCTGTAGAATACAGGTTCCACACAAAGGAACATCAAGATTTCTATGAGACTGTGCTCCTGGACAAGAAGCCCATAGTCAGTGATATGAGATGGGTTGAGTGGACTTACATTGACAACAATGCAGATCACTTCCCAGGAGTTCATGACAGCATCAGACTGACTGGAGTTGACAAATTTGTTGGCCGGAAACTCACCAAGTGGAATGGTGAGATGGTGATGCAGTTCTACTCCACAACACATTTTTACCCAGATGGTAAAATTGCTTGGATGACGGAGGGTACTAGGTACCAGTCTACAGTTGCTGAGTGGGCCAAGCTTATCAATGCCCCTGAAGAGCAAGAGGATGACACAGATGTGTATGCCAAGCCAAGGAAACGACACAACTCCATGGCACACATGTACAAGGAGATTCCTGATGCTGCCCTGGATACTCACAAGTTTGGCTTTGTGTACTATCTGTTGTCTGGACTGCCCACAATCAACACTATCCTCAGGCACACATTGTTGCCCAAGTCTGGAGATGACAGGATGATAAGAGGACATTCGATCAATTTGCTGCACATGTTTGACATACCGGAGAAGTTCAAAGTGATGACATTGATTGTAGAGACAATCAAGAGGACTGCTGCTAATTAAAAGAGATCATGTGGATATGCTCCACACATTCAGATGCTCATCAACTCCAAGATGGGCAAAGGCACATATCTCTTGGACAAGGAGCACCTTCCCTTGTTGCCTGAATTCGAAGACAATGAAGTTGTCATGGATGCTACACATCCTACTTTAGTGGAGGCTCAGGAGAAGAGGGAGAAAGCTAAAGTAGAGAAGGCAGCACAAACTTCACCAGTTCCAGATGCTTCAATTGCTCACCTCAAGACCAAGCAGGACCAGCTGAGCTATCTGCTTGAGGCCACTGTCAGAATTGAGAAAGGATTGACAACCCTGACTCAAAATCAAGAGAGTCTTGAGAGGATCGTCGAGACCAAGTTTTATGATCTAGACTTGAAGGTCACAGAGATCCAGACTGCAGTTGAGCGACTCCAGGATGAAGCTGAAGAGAGAAGAGGGAGAGCTACCACTGAAGCTTTTCAGAGAGTGCCTAGGGCACAAAGGTCTATAGCTATGCCAGCCAGTGACACAAGGGCTACTACATTAGCACCAGCAACTACAACCTCTGTTGTCCCTCCAGTTGCTACTCCACCAGCTCCACAGAGCTCTTCGGATGCATTCGTTGCAGGACTCCTCTCCACGCCACCTTCGCACTCCGGAGCTCCCGGAGATCGTACTTAGAGAGCCGCATAGCACTATGCATTTTCAAGCTTTTTGGTAACTTGTTGCCAAAGGGGGAGAATGTGTATAGATCATAGGCTTCAAGAGAGAGAGAGAGAGTGTGTTTTGCTTCTTTTGCCTCTCTTGCTACTTTATTTGCTTCCTCGTTTGGTTGATACTCTACTTATGTGTGTGTGATACTTATATGATCATGTGCTTGATCATATCATACTTTAATGTTTGTGCTTGAATGATGATATTCTATTTCTCATGTATGATCATTCATATCTTGTCTTGGTAATGAGTGCATATTTCATATTCTATCATTTTGAGCGCTCCACCAAGATGTATGTGACATGGAAGAGTAACCCATGATCCTAATCGATTGTGCATTTGCATTCAAAAGCAAATTTTACATAATGCACAAATTTAGGGGGAGCTCTTGCTTATCACATACTTCTCAAAGCGATGATGTACTTCATTTATATTATCATTTGTTGAAGCTTTGATCTATATTTTGTCATCAATTACCAAAAAGGGGAGATTGAAAGTGCAACTAATCCTCGGGTGGTTTTGGTAATTCATAACAACATATAGCTCATTGAACTAATATCCATTCAAGATTAATGTTTCAGAAAGTTCAATGATTGATATGGCATGGACTAGAGACGTGGACCCCTCAAAATGCTAAGGACACATATTGGCAAAAGCTCAAGACTCTATATTTTGATTTTAGTGATCCAAAATCACATTGAGTCCATAGGAAAAGCCAATACTATAAAAGGGGATAAGGTGTTGCTTAATGGCTTGCTTGCTCAAAATGCTTAGTGATATGCTCCAAAAGCCCTCAACCACTTTCTCATTTCCACATATGTCCTAAACCTAAAGTCAAACTCGGCCCCACCGATTTGATCTATCCCGCGCCACCGAGTTCACTTGACATAGTCATTGCCAGAAACCCTAATCAGTTCGGTCTCACCGATAGGGATCTCGGTCTCATCGAGATGGGATTCCAAACTCCCTGTTTCCCTTCGTAATGTTTCGGTCTAACCGAGATGAGCGATGGGTCCCACCGAGTTGGCAATGCAAACTCTCTATTTCCTTTTCATAACGTTTCGGTCTCACCGAAATGAGCGATCGGTCCCACCCACGAAGGGTCCACGAAGAAGCAACCTTGTCTATCCCACCATGGCCATCGCCCACGAAGGACTTGCCTCACTTAGGTAGATCTTCACAAAGTAGGCGATCTCCTTGCCCTTACAAACTCCTTGGTTGCTTCTTCGTGGACCCTTCGTGGGTGGAGCCCTCCGTGGACTCGCGCAACCGTTACCCTTCGTGGGTTGAAGTCTCCATCAACGTGGATGTACGATATCACCACCTATCGGAACCACGCCAAAAATCTCCATGTCTACATTGCGTTTGCTCCCTCCAAACTCCTCCCCTTTACCTTCATATGCAATGATTTATATTCCGCTGCTATACTCTTAGAATTGCATGTGTAGGTTGATTGCTTGACTTGTGTTAAGTTGCTAAAATTGGGAAAAGGCTAGATTTTTATTTGGTTAAGTAGTCTAATCACCCCCTCTAGACATACTTTCGATCCTACAACGAGCATCGTGGCGGGGGCGAGGGGATACATGCTAGAACCGGTCTGTGGCGGTGCTGGTACCGCGGTCACCGCATGCTGGAACCGGCCGGTGGCGGCGCTGTGATCATGGAGCCACGGCTGAAAGCATGTTTCGTCGGCGGGGATACAACCATGTACATTGGGAGCTATAACCGAGTACATTGGAAGCTGGAACAAATGACACACAGAGCGGCATCCAAGCCTAGAGGATATTGCGACCTGTCGGCGTCGATGCAACCATGTACGCTGAGAGCTAGACCTAATAACGTGTGAAGCTGCATGGGGCCTACATGATGGTCTGACCGACCATGCGGGTTGTTGCAACCATTCATGCTGAAGTCCCGACCCGAGACGGTAGCGACGATTATTTGCTGCAACCGTCATCGATTTTTGTCACGACTAGTATGGACGATTCCTACAACCATTCATGAAGATGCCACGACCGATGACGGCGAGGACAATGATTTTGCTGCGACTATCGTGAGTGTTTTCCACAACCGGCGTTGACAATTGCTACGGCGACGAGTCTCGTCATGTGTGATGATCGGCTCCTAACACTACGACCGGCGCCCGTTGGAGCTGCAACCATTGGCAGGTGGAGCTACGAGGCTGCAACGTGCTGGACAAGTCCTTCCTATGATGGCGGTGACGAATCAAGTACTGCAATGGGCGTTACTTTTTGCTATGCAACAAATTGTCTACGACCGTGGGGTACACTAGTGGCGACGGGGGGATCCGTGCACCGATGTTGCAACAAAGGGCTTGGGGTGGTGCGGCGAATCATGGTGATGCAAGCGATCGACAAGAAGGACGTGCGACGTCGTTGCTACGATAGGCGAGCACCCGAGGTGCTGCGGGCTGGAGGGTGTGAGGTAATTCAGTTGGGAAGAGGAGCTACGCTTAGGGAGGATCGATGCTGACGGGAAAGGAGCTAGAAGATAGGGGTTTCCTAGCGGGGGGTTGAGGATAATATTGGAGCGATTATGGATGGGCAAATCGTGCGGCTGACACGCGACCGACCGAGTCTGACGCCGAGAAGCTGGCATGAATCTACACCGGAGCACCATCTAACTTGTCCGAATGGATGAACTTGAGGACGGTCGGAGACCGGAATACTGGCTCGAAGAAGAAGCGTCGACATCCGTTTGAGTGTCGTCTCTGCGAGGGCTAAAACTCTAACCTATCTACTAGCCGAAGCCGAGGCACTAGGATTTTCCTCCCCACCACCGCCTGCCTCATCGATAGTCTGAGGAAAGGCGAAACCAGATGCTCGCCGATGGAGATCGAGAGGAGAAATGCTTTGCCCTGGTCACCTCGGGAGAGGGAAAAAACCACGTCGATTGAGCTTGCCATGTCGTGTTATTTTGCACTTCATGTTGTAAACTGTATATGAGCTCAATATATATGTCGTTCATGTGCCTTTCTTGTTATTAAGAGAGAAGGAGATGTTGATCTTAAAAGTGACCATGTAAACCTTAGGGTGGCGGCGGGGTTCTCCGGCGCGGCACGAGCGGGTGGCTGGGCGGCATCGTCGTCGTTGGCGGCGGGGTAGCGCAACAACGCGCCCTGGCGGCGGCCGCTAGGCCCAGATCTGGGCCTTGCGGGCCCCATCTGGGCATGGGCGGGCCGGCGGGGGGCGGGTCGGCGGCGTGACTTTCGGGAAGCGGGGGAGCAGCGATGAGCGGCTGGGTGCTGGCAGCGCTGACGACAGCCTACTGCAGCATGGCCGGCGGGGCTTAGCGGGCCCGTTTCGGGCCTGGCCGGGCCAGGGGTGGCCTGGTATGCCCTGCTGCCATGACCGGACGACGACCGCGACAATGCCGGAGGCGCGGGCCTCTCTCACGACGGCGGTGGATGCGGTTCCCTCCCGCTCGGCTTCGGTGCCGCTGCTCCCGTCGCTTGGCACTTCTCTCCGGTCTTCTTGGCCTCGTGTTGGTGTTCGCAGTGAGACAGCCTGGGTGACGGCGCAACCGCAATGGCACATGGTGTTGGGCGGCGGGGTTTGGAGTGCGGGAGAAATCCTTGCCGATTCGTCCGGCTCTGATGCGGTGACACCGGCGGGTGCCACCATTCCTTCATGGAGGGTGTCGGCGGTAGCCATCCCCCACTTCCCTCCGCGTGCCCTGGGAAACTCTAGGACACGTTCGGGCAGCAATGTCGTCGGCGTTGCAGCCCTTCTTTGTAGGTGATGCTTGGTACGCGGCGGATCGGAGCCTCGGGCTGTGGTGGTTTGTCTCCAGAGGGCGCAGCGGGGGCGGGTCATCGGCGCTTTGTCGAGCTACCGTTGTTGGCATTTGTTTCTTCATTTTCTTGTGGGCTTGTTGTGTTGCTCGCTCCAGCAATGCTATATGTACGGTGTTGATTGCTTTGGAATACAAAGCGGGGGGAAACCCTTTTTCAGTAAACCTTAGGGTCATGGCATCAACGACGAAGGTCGGCCGTGTCTAAGGTGCGACAACCAAGGAAGACACCAATTTAATTAGCACAACTAGGGATGGAAGGAGTTGCTAGGCACGTGTTAAGCGTTCTAGTGGTATTTTTATCAGCCTAATGGTACAATTGTAAAACCAAAATCAGGCAGAATTCAGAAAGGCTCCGATGCATCGTGGTGTTGAAAAATGACAACATGATACAAGCAAGATTGATGCGGGAGAGGCCAATGAGACCGTGATAAAAACCATCGATCATAGCACGGTCCATTTTACATTCTCACAAATGATGATCAAATTTTCCGAAATCCCTAGTACTTTTTTTTTAGTAACTACGAAATCCCTGGTACTAGTACTATTACCATCAGAGTGTTATGGAAGAACACCGAAAAGCAAAAAAAAAACCCGAAATGCCTCGACCCCTCGTACAGAGTCTACCTAGTAGTACTACCGCTCAAGAGGCACACGGATCGCGATCCGCGTGACGGCTGCAAACTCGAATCCACACCCTCCATCTGCATTTGATCCAACGGCGCCCGTCCCACCCCCGCCCCCCGCCCGGCCGAAATCCAAACCCCAAAATCATCGCGCGCAGAGCACCAAACCCATCGTCAATCCTATTTAAATCCCCCCATTCTCCAGCAACCCACCACGGCGAAAAGTCCCAATCTCAATCTCCATCTCCAAACCGCAGCAGCAGCAACCCATCCCTCGCCGCCGGTCGGCCCCAGCAGCTCCGATGGCCCGCACCAAGCAGACGGCCCGCAAGTCCACCGGCGGCAAGGCGCCGAGGAAGCAGCTGGCCACCAAGGCGGCTCGCAAGTCCGCCCCGGCCACCGGCGGCGTGAAGAAGCCGCACCGCTTCCGCCCGGGAACCGTGGCGCTCCGGGAGATCCGCAAGTACCAGAAGAGCACGGAGCTGCTGATCCGCAAGCTCCCCTTCCAGCGCCTCGTGCGGGAGATCGCGCAGGACTTCAAGACCGACCTCCGCTTCCAGTCCTCCGCCGTCTCCGCCCTTCAGGAGGCCGCCGAGGCCTATTTGGTGGGGCTCTTCGAGGACACCAACCTGTGCGCCATCCACGCCAAGCGCGTCACCATCATGCCCAAGGACATCCAGCTCGCCCGCCGGATCCGAGGGGAGCGCGCCTAGGCTCTGTATGCGTCCCGTGTCCGCTGCTCTTGGTTCCTGCTAGATGTTTATGACTCTGTAGTTGTTTGCTCCTCCTGTTGTTTGCCCTGCTTGTATTTCCGATGGATGCCATCAAATGTTCAAATCTCTGGTTTGATTAATGGAATCACGCATCTTTTATGCTAAATCTCTGGTTTGTTCTACATTTTTTTTACCGACATCTGTTGTGCGTGATTGTCTGATTCTGTGGGTTCACTGTAAGTAAGAATCCCATTTGAACCTAGAAAAAAGGAAGATTGCTGCATGATCTGTTGTGCGTGGTCTGTTGTTTTTGGCTACTACGAGTTTGTTGGGAATTTCGTTGTGGGGTTCTTTGGCCGGAACAGTTGTTGCTGGACAAGACTCTGAAGCGAAATTGCAGATCTGATTTTCTCTTTTGAGTAACTAGTAATTCTGTATACTAGTCCTCTTTAAACAGGCCACCACTTCCTGCAGATTCAGTCTGCTAGTTTCTTGGCGAGAACCAATCAATTCTGAAACAGATCTTCCAGAAATTCGAAAGAAAAACTGGAATAGGGTATGAGCTGCCTTATGTAACCATGAGCACTATCCATACTTTGCAAAATAATTTGGATGCAAAAACATAACAATACAAGGAGCCTGCATTGATGCTCATATTGTTGATGAATACATTCAGCATGGTGATGAATCTGTCAGCAGGTATGTCCTTTATGAAGTACTACATGCAAAATCATGGTAAGTTAAGTAAAGCGCGTGAGTTCAGTGTAATGCTCGTTTCCCTTACTTCCACATCAGAAGCGAAGGATTTGTTCAGGCGAGGATTCGTAGGCATCGAAAGATCTTACAGAAAAATGCAAATCGTAGGCATCGAAAGATTGTACAGAAAAATGCAAAACAACATAGAAGGGTTGCTCAGAGGGAAAACTCTGGCTTGAGCGTATTGTAACTGCAGAACATTCCTTTTGGCATCTCTTTATCGATACTAGCATGTCATATCTGAAGAGATTTATCAAAAGCAGTGCTGCTGGTCTGTTCCAGATTCAGAGTTGCGCAGGTCACCGAGACTCATGGTTGAGAAATTTTGTTGCCCGCATACAGATCTTGGCAAAAGCGTACATGCATTTTTCTTGACACAACACAGCATTCAGTTCTGATTGCATAAACCAGGAGCTGAGGATCATAACAGCTCTTGCTCAAACTTTCTTGCTTGATGCATTTGTTTTGTCTTGGGGTTAACTGGATAGATCCCATTACAATTTTTGCCAATTTAAAAATGTCACTGCAGCTTTCATCTTTTGAAAAATACCACTGCAACTTTGCCTATAGATTCTCAGCGACGCGGGGCAGCTCTTGATCTTGGCAGCTGCTGCAGAACCTCGGTCGCCCTTGACGCGCTTCGCGGGCGGTTCGCCGCAGACTGTATATGGTAGCCCCAGTTTGTCCACGTGACTGAAACTGCCGCTGAATTCAAAAGAAAAGGACTGCCCCATTTGATTGCTGTAATCTGGGAGCACATCGGCGTGATGCAAATGTTCATCTTCTCTTTTGGCGAATACACGTTTTTCTTGGGAATTTTGGTGTTGGACTCTCTGGTAGTCTGGTTAGAACAGTTGTGCTGGTAAAAGTCCTTAGAAATGTGCTAGTACTTGCTGCTTAGCACATTTCAAATTCTTGTTCTTTGTTTCCAAATCGAGGAGCTTTCCGCCCTGATTTTCATTTACAAAAGTTCGACTAGACAACGTCGTTGAGGATTACAAACCACTCCATTAGGGGACTACCCAATCATCAGGTTCTTGTACAGTGAACAACATCTACCTTATTACTACAAGTTTCTCAGAGATCAGTAACAGAACACAGATCATACATCACTACACAACTAGAAGCAGGAAAAGCATCAGGACCGGAGCATCAACTTGGTGAAGACACCTTTAGAGGAGAGCTCCTAGTTGGCGCTTGTTTTTCTTTTCTTTTTTGAGAATACCTAGTTTTTTTTTTGAGAATACCTAGATGGCGCTTGTGTGCATTAACTAGTGGTGCCTTCGCTAAAGGCTAGCCAAATGGCCTGGCCCACTTTGCCCCACGAGCTGTTTTGTATTTTATTTTCTTCTTTGGTTTTAGTTGGTTTTTCACTAAAAAAACCCAGCTATAGTTGTTTAGGAGCTGGATATTTTAAACTATTAAAAAGTAGAAATATATTTTAGATTTTTTTTCAATATTTATTATAATACTTCACCATATTTAAAAAAATGTTCATCGTATAATTTAAATTTTCATCATATTTTTTTTAAATGTTCGGTGTGTATATGAATTTTTTTCATTTTATACTTAAAAGTTTCGGGGTGTATTTGAAAAAGTTTCACCGTATATTGAAAAAAAGTTCACAGTATATTGCGAAACCAATCTAAAAAAAGAAAATTGAAAAAATTGCAAAAAAGAAAATATAAGAAAACCAAAGATGTGGAAAGATAAAAATAAAAAATAAAACTAAAAAAACACACACAAGAAAAGAAAAAGGAAAGGGAAACACTCGAAAAAATAGCCAAAAAGGTTGAACCGTCTAGAAGAGCGCTGCGACAAAGCATCACCTATATGCCGCCCACGATTGGCCCCTTAGGGCGCATTCATTTTCTATGAACTTTATTGTTTATTAAGAGCAACTAACGAGTGTCACCCTCCGCAACAACGACTCCTACGCCTGGAAGCACGCCCGTGCCGTGCGCTGGTGCCGCCACATGTCGCGTGCACTTCTCGAGAAGAGAAAACACAGTTGTGGCCCCCCGACCCCCACCTCCAAAAGAAGGAAAAGCACATCCTTACTTTCATGAGAAGCACAACCTGTGATTTCTCAAAAAAAGAGATAAGCACTCCCTGTTCTTCCCAAAAAAGTAAGAACCGCAACCATGATTCTCGGCTAATGTTATTCTTTTGATTTTTTGGTTACCGGTTATTTTTTTACTTTTGTTTCTGATTTCCCTTGTTTCATGAAAAAAGTTCGTCAAAATCTGTTAACATAAGATCTAGTTCCATAGATCTCGACGCCAGAAATCTAATGGTGAAAATGGTTCGGTATTTGGACGCACGGTTCTTTTTGAATAAAACGAATCTATGGAAAAAGAAAAAACCCCTAGGTTGCGATAAGTGGCGTACATGTACTGCGCCAATTGTCAGCACCAGAAAGTGGGGAGTGACCTTTGCAAGGGGTAACCTTTAAGGCTACGGAGAGTATCATATACTAATATCATGCACATGATACTAGTGTATATTACTACCTTCATAGTGGATAGTATTATAGAGTAGTATCATATATGATCATATTTATTGCCATGTATGACATAAAGTAGCCTGTCATTTAACATGATGCAGTAACTACCGAGTTAAATACACCACGGGTGCCTTAACTTATCATGTGTGGTCAATTTAGTGCCTAAAATTGTAAAATACATGAAAGTGGTGCTCTAACTTGTCCGACTGTGCAAATACGGTGCCTCCTACAGTATCCGGGCATACGTCTTGCCCGCATGGCGAGCCAGTATGGTGGCGGCCCGCATATCAGTGACCGGGAGCATTTTTTACACACAACCCACTCACATTTTATTTATTTACACATAATTGTGTAGCATACGGATGAAGACTGATAGGTCCAACCTATCAGGTTTGGGTCCCACATATCATCTACACCAAGCACACAATTGTATGTGCGAATACCGTGTGAAATAATAAAGAAAAATAAGAAAGAAAAAGGGATCCGAAGTTTCGAACCCAGGAGCTCAGGTGTGCCACCCTTGCAATCTACCCGATAAACCAAGCAAGATTTTATATTTAATTAGAGCATCTAGTTGGAATTTTCCCGCGGATTTTTTTTCTCACCATCTAAAAGTGTAAACATTATTTCTTCATTTTAGGCATCACGTGGTGTCCTGCCTCGTGGTTATATTGTTCACCAAGGGACCTCTCGGTCCTACCAACGCGTGTGTGTGCTAACCAACAGACAAGACACCATTTGATGCCTAAATGAGATAATTTAGTTCTTAAACGTTAGAGTATCGAGGGAGATTTAAGGAATATCCTAGTGCTTTTGAATTTTTTTTGAAAAAAAATGTTTTTGAAACATGTTTCACGTGTATTATAAAATTGTAAACTTATTTTTGAAAGATGTTTGTCATGCATTCACAAAATTGACAACATGTATATTAAAAAAAAAATGTTCAACGTGTATTGAAAAGGTTACTGTGTAAAATTATTCTAACATTTCTACAAACATCTTTAACATATTTTAATACATTTCTAGAATTACTATTATTACACAATAATTTTTAATACACGTTGAACAGTTACATTGTCAAAAAAATTGTAACTGTGTATTTTAAAAATAGAGTAATACAATGAAGATACACAATAATTGTCCGTGCTTGTTGTCCTGCATGAAGATACATAAATTTACACAATAATTTCAATATACGTTGAACTGTCTAAATCCATATAAATTTAAGAAAACGTTCATGTTAACCTCTTCAAAGTACACAATAATGAAAATATAATAAAGATTTAGAATACACAATAATAATGCCCTACTGATAATTATTGTATTTTTTATTTGGCAAAATTTACATATCATGAAAACTAAACAGGAACTTAGGAAAAAAACATGTAGAAAATGTGTTGAAGAATGTTATTGCATTTCTAGCTAATACTACAACGTATAACTTAGTTTGGCCGGGTGGCCAGCATGTTATTGCATTAAGCAGGATGTCCTAGGTTCAAATTTCTGTCCCAGCAAAAATAATAAATCACTCGTCCACTTCCAGCCATTGACATGTGGGCCGCCGGCACGCCACACAGCCAAGGCGTACACCCGAATACGGTAGGAGGCACCATATTTGCACGATCAGACAAATTAGAGCATCACTTTTGTGTATTTTACAATTTTAGGCATCAAACTGGCCGCACATGACAAGTTAAGGCACCTGTGATGTATTTAACTCATAACTTTCTATATTACTCTAACCCTCAATCTCTTCTTTAATTCTCTGCCATATCCGCAGTTTGCTATTGCCGAGTGCATGATACTGACTAAGATAGTATCACTATGGCCAGCCTAACTAGTGATTTTGTTGTTTGTTTACTGTGTCAGCATTATATCTCGCCTACTGTGATATATAGCCTGGCGTCCCCTCTGGTGGCCACGACCATGGCTGGCTCTTTATTGTAGCAGTTTTTTTCTTCTGTTTTCCACTTTTTGCTGATTTTTTCTCAGGGTTTTTTCTTTCTGGTTTCTTTGTTTCTTTCCGGTATCTCTGTTGTTTGTTTGTTCCTTTACAGTTTTCTTTGTTTTATTTATGTTTTTCCTTTGACTTTCTTTCAATTTTTTCAACACATATATACCTTTTTCACACACAATGGATATTTTTTGTATACATAAAAAATAGTTTTATACCTCCTCCGTACGGATATACTTGTCGGGAAAATGGAAAAAATATATGTATTTAGAATTAAAATACGTCTAGATACATCCATTTTCGCGACATGTATTTCAGGACGGAGGGAGTACACGTTTAACAATTTTCATATACATGATTAACATTTTTGAGAAACACGTTTTTGATTTTTTTTTCAAATATGTGTTGCCCATTTTTCAAATACAAGTTGGAACATTTTTCAAGTGCCAAAAACATTTTTGAACTTGCAAACTTTTCTACACTGTACAAACATTTTTTTTAATGTCCAGAACCACATTTTTGAAACCCATGAGCATTTAAAAAATGTAACATACATTTTTGTGAATGTACGAAACACTACTGTCGGGCTCGACAGAAACACTACCCTCGCCACCGTTGCAGGTGTGCTGCAACAGTAGGTGGTCCGCGGCGACACCATGGTGGTGGAGGCGTCCGACGACCGGGGAGAGGGAGGATGAGAGGGGATGGGTGGTGTGATGAGAGGGAGAGGCACGGCGCCGCCTGCTAGTTTGGTCATGCACGTGTCTCATTCTCTGATGGTGTTCTAGATGTGTCCGCCTCACCTTCGTCGGTCTGCAACGGACCGGTTGTGGTGGTGTAAAAAATCGCAATAACAACCCAGTTGCAAACCTAGTGGTGGTGGGCCTACCAGGCACGTCGCGTCGTTATGCATGGAAGGCGGCGGACGCTGGGTTGTCTGATCTGTCGGGTGATTTGAAGCGTTCTCGATACAAGATTAGTCTAATCATTCGTGCAATTCACTCAAATTTCAACTTTTTTCTCGAGGAGGGCGCTTTTTTTTGAAAACATCCGATCTAAACATCTTTGATCATGGCAATACAAAGAACACCAGAAATAATAAAAATTACATTCAGATTCATAGACCACCTAGCGACGACTACAAGTACTAAAGCGAGCCGAAGGTGCGCCGCCGTCATCACCCGTCCCTCACCGGAGCCGCGCAAAACTTGTTGTAGTAGACAGTCAGGAGGTCGTCGTGCTAAGGCCCAATAGGACCGTACCAGAACAGCAACCGTCGCCGAGGAAGAGTAGCGAAGAGCGGAAGAATCCAACCTGAAGACACACAAACGTAGAAGAGCGACGGACAGATCCGAGCAAATCCACCAAAGGCAGATCTGCCCAAAGACAGATCTGCCGGAGACAAACCTCCACACACCTACCGACGATGTTAGATGCGCCATCGGCACAGGGGCTAGGCGAGGAGAACCTTATTCCATCTTCAGGGAGCCGCCGCCGTCTTGTCTTTCTGAGCAGGACACAAACCCTAACAAAACTAAAAACACATCTAAAAACAGAGCCCTCTCATCGGCAAGGCTCGGGATCCACCGCGCCCCCATGGTTCTAAGGCCACTGAAGAGAGACGGAAGAACCCTCCAGGGAGCTTTATTTAAATGTCAACAGATGAACAAGTAACCATACATTCCGTGTAAATTCAGCTGCGGGACACTATGAGAGATGCACATGCACCGGGTTAAAATGATTAGTCCAAACCAAGGTATATTAGGGGCTAATTATTTTCATCTTATTTAACTTGACTATAATATCATTTTCAACGAAAATGTATCTTTTAATCTCAACCGTCAATTTGCATTGAAAGTTGTAAAATTTAAAAAGGTACTAAAGTGAAAGTGAAAAATAAGATTTGTGTCTGAATCCTCCTCAAACGTTCGGGGGCGGACAGTTCAGTCACCACCCTGATAAGAGAAAGAAGGAAAAATGTGACCCAACTGAATCCCTCACCTTGTTCTCGTATATATGTCCGCGCAATTCACAAACCCTCATACTCAGACCATATATGAGAAGAATTTGAGGGCTCATGCGCATCCGGTTAGCCCGCCACGTAGGACGCGGTCCATCCCATACAATTTTTTCCCTTTTCATGTGACCGAATAATTTAAGAACAAACCGAAGAATATGACTTTATGCATGCACAAACGAGGACTTAAAACAAACACGCGCGGGTACTGACCATGCGCGTCTAAAAGGAGCCACATTTAAGATGACAGGCTGCAGATGACCCGTTGGGACATCCAGAATACACGATACTGCCGGGCACCGTCCTGGTCGTGGTCCACGACACGCCCATATGCCACCTTTAGACATACGGCGTTCGTTCTTTGTTTCTTTTTTGGAACTCTATGGAGTTTGTTTTTGTGGCTAAACCTTTAGCTCAAACAAGAGGATCTGCTTCGTTGGAATCGTGCATGCTCCAGAGAAAAAGGGTTACGGATGGTTCGTGTACCAACGTAATTCCCGTGGAACGGTTCCATCGACATCACGTCATTTAATTCACGAGCCAGACGCTCGATCCAACGGCAACCGTCCACTCTACACCTTTCTCAACCACTGTTTTGTATTGTATGTATAATATAGTAAATAAAAGATAGGCTTCATGTGGAAAAGGACGAGATCTTGGTGGTCCGTATTATACTACAGCTGCAGCGGTCGTTCATCCTGATTAATTGTATTCAGTTTTTGGTAGATACTGGGAGCATGAGTAACCAATGAGGACATGTACAATGGTGCTAGCTTAGGAGTGTCACGTAAGATAAATGATGAGATGAAGGAAAGAGAACCCATAAGAAAAGGCTTGTCTTCTCTTATTTAAAAGAAGACAAGAGATGATCTTTTAGCACAATATGTCTCACCACGTTGTTAGGAATAACTAGTTATTGAGATAAGGTTAAGAGATGACCCATTATAGACATTTTATTTTTGTCATCTCTAAATTACATGCAAGATTTAAAATAAGACTATCTTATCAACCATTGTACATGCTCTGAGATGTGATCATCTGATGCCTCTGCCCGGTACGGTTTGCTGAGCAGACAGGATTTTTGCCATACAGGGCAACTTCCCTAAAAGGAGGAACCTCTCCATTTTTCGAATGTGGAAAGGATGAACAAACTGATATCAACGATATTCTTTCAAAACTTCGTAATTAACCACCTCACTGTCGACGTCCAATAAATTCTATACCAGCGGGTCCTCCATCCACGCTTCAGCAAAAAAGAAAAGAATAAACAGAAGGCACACATGCAAGTGTGAGAAAATAATAATATCAACGGTACAGTTTGTCGTGGAGACAGGATTTTAGCCCTATAGGGCAACTCCCCCAAAAGAAACCTCTGCACTTACCATTTTTACCGAAAAAGGCTTTCGTCCCACTTTATATTATAAAGCATACCGCTCAAGCCAAGCATCCAACAAGGTTCAACAAAGCACAAAACACGCACACGGAGGTCCACAAGAACACAGAGAAGACATGGCGACTGTTTCAAGCCATACAAAGATTTCTTGAGCCTAAAGGTCAATGCTGAGGGCATAGCACAACAAGCCCTAAACACAAAAACACACACTCCACAGAGCCACTAGATGGCCTAGTCCGGCTCTGGGGGAGGGGGCGGCAGCGGGGGTGCCACGCGGAGCGCCATCGAACGAGGTCGGTGAGGAGGGTGGTGATGATGTCCCTGTCCTGAGGGCGGCTAAGCGGCCGCCAAAGCTGCAAGTAACCACACATTTTGAAGATTGCGTCAGTCGCACGTCGGAGAGGCACCTTCTGAATAACAAGCTTATTGCGAATGTTCCAAAGCGTCCAGGCGAGAACCCCAACGCACAGCCATCTAATATGGCGGTAGCGGGTAGGGGAAGCGTTGAGCTCCGCAAGTAAGTCGGGAAAGTTGGTATTGCACCACCGTCCACCGACCGTTTCGCGGAAGCAAGCCCACAGGAACTGGGCAGTAGAGCACGCGAAGAAGATGTGGTTAGCATCCTCGATCGTGCCACAGATGGGACACATCCCATCGCCCGGGCCGTTACGCTTGAGGACTTCAACCCCAGAGGGGAGGCGTCCACGGATCCATTGCCACAGGAAAATCCTGATCTTCAGAGGTAGGCGGATGTCCCAGATCAGGCTAAAGGGCTCCGGTCCGCCAAGGGCGCAATGGCGGCATACAAGGACTTCGTGGAGAAGCGGCCAGACGGCTCAAGGCGCCATGAAAGGGCATCCAGGTCCTCCTCGACGTTCATCGGCATAAGGGCGATGTCTTGGAGGAGGGAGTCCCAAGCAGCCACCTCGAGGGGGCCGAAGGGGCACCGGAAAGCGAGACGCCCTAAGTCAATAAGGGCCGTCTCGACAGAGACCCGAGGGTCGGCCGCAATGGCAAAGAGTTTTGGGAATCCCGCAGCCAGGGGGGAGTCCCCTAACCAACGGTCGAACCAGAACAGGGTCGAGGACCCGGATCCAATTGAGATGGACGTGCCGATGCGAAGGACGGGCAGAAGCTGGATCACAGACTGCCAGAACTGGGATCCACCCGTACGCTGGGAAAAGGCAAGAGGCTGGCCCCGAAGATACTTATTACGGATGATGGTAAGCCAGAGGCCTCCCTCCCCATTGGCGATACACCACAGCCAACGAGTCAGGAGAGCAATGTTCATGTGCCGAGATGACAAGATCCCAAGGCCACCCTGGTCTTTGGGTTTGCAAATGTCGGGCCAGCTCACCATATGGTATTTCTGCTTGTCGCCCTCACCAGCCCAAAAAAACCTCGACTGGTATTTGGCAACCTCCTGATGGAGGGTCTCATGGACGCCGTAGAAGCTCATGAGAAACCAGAGAAGGCTAGCAAGCGAAGAGTTGATTAGGATTACCCTGGCTGCTTTCGACAGCCATTCCCCCTCCAGGGTTCAACCAGGTGCTGCATCCTAGTCACCGTCGGGTGGAGATCAGCAACGGTGAGCCTGGAATCACTAATGGGTATCCCCAAGTAAGTCGTGGGGAAGGAACCCAGGCGGCAGTTCAGCCGGTCCGCAATGGATAAAGCCTCCTCCGGAGGATAGCCAAGGACCATCACTTCGCTCTTATCGAAGTTGATGGTGAGCCCAGACATCTGTCGGAAACACAGGAGGAGGAACTTCAGGTTGGTGATGTCGGACGCGGAGCCCTCCACCATATCTATGGTGTCGTCCGCATATTGGAGGAGGGAGACCCCTCCCCCACCCACTAGGTGGGGGAATACGCCGCGGATATGGCCGCAAGCTTTGGCCTTATCAAGGATGACCGCGAGGGCATCGACAACCATGTTGAACAGAAACGGGAAGAACGGGTCACCCTGGCGGACACCACATAAGGTGGGGAAGTAAGGCCCGATCTCACCGTTGATGTTGACCGCCGTCCGACCGCAGGTGACGAGTTGCATAACGCGGGTCACCCAGCGGTCGTCGAAGCCCTTTCGAAGCAAAACTTCCCGAAGGAAGGGCCAATGGACAGTGTCGTAGGCTTTGTGAAAATCGAGCTTGAAGACCGCGCGGTGGTTCTTGGCTCGGACTTCATGGAGGACTTCGTGAAAGACCAGCACCCCATCCAAAATAAACCGGCCTTGGATGAAGGCGGATTGGTTGGGGTGGGTGACAGAGTCCGCTAGAAGGGTCACCCTATTGGCGTACCCTTTAGCCAAGATCCTGAAGATCACGTTGATCACCGTGATCGGGGCGGAATTGGCGAATGTCCGAGGCCCCCGGGACCTTGGGGATGAGGGTAATGATGTCTACTACGCAACCTTCTTCTTATAGACGTTGTTGGCCCTCCAAGTGCAGAGGTTTGTAGGATAGTAGCAAATTTCCCTCAAGTGGATGACCTAAGGTTTATCAATCCGTGGGAGGCGTAGGATGAAGATGGTCTCTCTCAGACAACCCTGCAACCAAATAAAAAAGAGTCTCTTGTGTCCCCAACACACCCAATACAATGGTAAATTGTATAGGTGCACTAGTTCGGCGAAGAGAGGGTGATACAAGTGCAATATGGATAGTAGATATAGGTTTTTGTAATCTGAAAATATAAAAACAACAAGGTAACAAGTGGTAAAAGCGAGCGTAAACGGTATTGCAATGCTAGGAAACAAGGCCTAGGGTTCATACTTTCACTAGTGCAAGTTCTCTCAACAATAATAACATAATTGGATCATATAACTATCCCTCAACATGCAACAAAGAGTCACTCCAAAGTCACTAATAGCGGAGAACAAACAAAGAGATTATGGTAGGGTACGAAACCACCTCAAAGTTATTCTTTCTGATCGATCTATTCAAGAGTCCGTAGTAAAATAACACGAAGCTATTCTTTCCGTTCGATCTATCATAGAGTTCGTACTAGAATAACACCTTAAGACACAAATCAACCAAAACCCTAATGTCACCTAGATACTCCAATGTCACCTCAAGTATCCGTGGGTATGATTATACGATATGCATCACATAATCTCAGATTCATCTATTCAACCAACACAAAGAACTTCAAAGAGTGCCCCAAAGTTTCTACCGGAGAGTCAAGACGAAAACGTGTGCCAACCCCTATGCATAAGTTCATTGAACCCGCAAGTTGATCACCAAAACATACATCAAGTAGATCACGTGAATATCCCATTGTCACCACAGATAAGCACATGCAAGACATATATCAAGTATTCTCAAATCCTTAAAGACTCAATCCGATAAGATAACTTCAAAGGGAAAACTCAATCCATTACAAGAGAGTAGAGGGGGAGATGTTGGGGAACGTAGTAATTTCAAAAAATTTCCTACGCACTCGCAAGATCATGGTGATGCATAGCAACGAGAGGGGAGAGTGTTGTCCACGTACCCTCGTAGACCGACAGCGGAAGCGTTATCACAACGCGGTTGATGTAGTCGTACGTCTTCACGATCCGACCGATCAAGTACCGAACGCACGGCACCTCCGAGTTCTACACACGTTCAGCTCGATGACGTCCCTCGAACTCCGATCCAGCCGAGTGTTGAGGGAGAGTTTCGTCAGCACGATGGTGTGGTGACGATGATGATGTTCCACCGACGCAGGGCTTCGCCTAAGCTCCGCAACGGTATTATCGAGGTGTAATATGGTGGAGGGGGGCACCGCACACGGCTAAGAGATCTCAAGGATCAATTGTTGTGTCTCTGGGGTGCCCCCCTGCCCCCGTATATAAAGAAGCAAGGGGGAGGCAGCCGGCCAAGGGGAGAGGCGCGCCAAAGGGGGGAGTCCTACTCCCACCGGGAGTAGGACTCCTCCTTTCCTTGTGGGAGTAGGAGAAGGGAAGGGGGAAGGAGAAAGAAGGAAGGGGGCGCCCCCCCTCCCTAGTCCAATTCGGACTAGCCCATGGGGAGGGGTGCGGCCACCCTTTGGGGTCTTTCTCTCCTTTCCCGTATGGCCCATTAAGGCCCAATACGAATTCCCGTAACTCTCCGGTACTCCGAAAAATACCCGAATCACTCGGAACCTTTCCGAAGTCCGAATATAGTCGTCCAATATATCGATCTTTACGTCTCGACCATTTCGAGAGTCCTCGTCATGTCCCCGATCTCATCCGGGACTCCGAACTCCTTCGGTACATCAACATACATAAACTCATAATAAAACTGTCATCGTAACGTTAAGCGTGCGGACCCTTCGGGTTCGAGAACTATGTAGACATGACCGAGACACCTCTCCGGTCAATAACCAATAGCGGGACCTGGATGCCCATATTGGCTCCCACATATTCTACGAAGATCTTTATCGGTCAGACCGCATAACAACATACGTTGTTCCCTTTGTCATCGGTATGTTACTTGCCCGAGATTCGATCGTCGGTATCTCGATACCTAGTTCAATCTCGTTACCGGCAAGTCTCTTTACTCGTTCCGTAATACATCATCCCGCAACTAACTCATTAGTCACAATGCTTGCAAGGCTTATAGTGATGTGCATTACCGAGTGGGCCCAGAGATACCTCTCCGACAATCGGAGTGACAAATCCTAATCTCGAAATACGCCAACCCAACAAGTACCTTTGGAGACACCTGTAGAGCACCTTTATAATCACCCATTTACGTTGTGACGTTTGGTAGCACACAAAGTGTTCCTCCGGTAAACGGGAGTTGCATAATCTCATAGTCATAGGAACATGTATAAGTCATGAAGAAAGCAATAGCAACATACTAAACGATCGGGTGCTAAGCTAACGGAATGGGTCATGTCAATCACGTCATTCTCCTAATGAGGTGATCCCGTTAATCAAATGACAACTCATGTCTATGGCTAGGAAACATAACCATCTTTGATTAACGAGCTAGTCAAGTAGAGGCATACTAGTGACACTCTGTTTGTCTATGTATTCACACATGTATTATGTTTCCGGTTAATACAATTCTAGCATGAATAATAAACATTTATCATGATATAAGGAAATATATAATACTTTATTATTGCCTCTAGGGCATATTTCCTTCAGTCTCCCACTTGCACTAGAGTCAATAATCTAGTTCACATCACCATGTGATTTAACATCAATAATTCACATCACCATGTGATTAACACCCATAGTTCACATCTCTATGTGACCAACACCCAAAGGGTTTACTAGAGTCAATAATCTAGTTCACATCGCTATGTGATTAACACCCAAAGAGTACTAAGGTGTGATCATGTTTTGATTGTGAGATAATTTTAGTCAACGGGTCTGTCACATTCAGATCCGTAAGTATTTTGCAAATTTCTATGTCTACAATGCTCTGCACGGAGCTACTCTAGCTAATTGCTCCCACTTTCAATATGTATCTAGACCGAGACTTAGAGTCATCTAGATTAGTGTCAAAACTTGCATCGACGTAACCCTTTACGACGAACCTTTTGTCACTTCCATAATCGAGAAACATATCCTTATTCCACTAAGGATAATTTTGACCGCTGTCCAGTGATCTACTCCTAGATCACTATTGTACTCCCTTGCCAAAGTGTAGGGTATACAATAGATCTGGTACACAGCATGGCATACTTTATAGAACCTATGGCCAAGGCATAGGGAATGACTTTCATTCTCTTTCTATCTTCTGCCGTGGTCGGGCTTTGAGTCTTACTCAATTTCACACCTTGTAACACAGGCAAGAACTCTTTCTTTGACTGTTCTATTTTGAACTACTTCAAAATCTTGTTAAGGTATGTACTCATTGAAAAACTTATCAAGCGTCTTGATCTATCTCTATAGATCTTGATGCTCAATATGTAAGCAGCTTCACCGAGGTCTTTCTTTGAAAAACTCCTTTCAAACACTCCTTTATGCTTTGCAGAATAATTCTACATTATTTCCGATCAACAATATGTCATTCACATATACTTATCAGAAATGTTGTAGTGCTCCCACTCACTTTCTTGTAAATACAGGCTTCACCGCAAGTCTGTATAAAACTATATGCTTTGATCAACTTATCAAAGCGTATATTCCAACTCCGAGATGCTTGCACCAGTCCATAGATGGATCGCTGGAGCTTGCATATTTTGTTAGCACCTTTAGGATTGACAAAACCTTCTGGTTGCATCATATACAACTCTTCTTTAATAAATCCATTAAGGAATGCAGTTTTGTTTATCCATTTGCCATATTTCATAAAATGCGGCAATTGCTAACATGATTCGACAGACTTAAGCATAGATACGAGTGAGAAACTCTCATCGTAGTCAACACTTGAACTTGTCGAAAACCTTTTTGCGACAATTCTAGCTTTGTAGATAGTAACACTACTATCAGCGTCCGTCTTCCTCTTGAAGATCCATTTAATCTCAATGGCTCGCCGATCATTGGGCAAGTCAATCAAAGTCCATACTTTGTTCTCATACATGGATCTCATCTCAGATTTCATGGCCTCAAGCCATTTTGCGGAATCTGGGCTCACCATCGCTTCTTCATAGTTCGTAGGTTCGTCATGGTCTAGTAACATAACCTCCAGAACAGGATTACCGTACCACTCTGGTGCGGATCTTGATCTGGTTGACCTACGAGGTTCAGTAATAACTTGATCTGAAGTTTCATGATCATTATCATTAACTTCCTCACTAATTGGTGTAGGTGTCGCAGAACTGATTTCTGTGATGATCTACTTTCCAATAAGGGAGTAGGTACAGTTACCTCATCAAGTTCTACTTTCCTCCCACTCACTTCTTTCGAGAGAAACTCCTTCTCTAGAAAGGATCCATTCTTAGCAACGAATGTCTTGCCTTCGGATCTGTGATAGAAGGTGTACCCAACTGTCTCCTTTGGGTATCCTATGAAGACACATTTCTCCGATTTGGGTTTGAGCTTATCAGGATGAAACCTTTTCACATAAGCATCGCAACCCCAAATTTTAAGAAACGACAACTTTGGTTTCTTGCCAAACCACAGTTCATAAGATGTCGTCTCAACGGATTTAGATGGTACCCTATTTAACGTGAATGCAGCTGTCTCTAATGCATAACCCCAAAACGATAGTGGTAGATCGGTAAGAGACATCATATATCGCACCATATCTAATAAAGTACGGTTACGATGTTTGGACACACCATTACACCGTGGTGTTCGAGGTGGCGTGAATTTGTGAAACTATTCCACATTGTTTTAATTGAAGACCAAACTCGTAACTCAAATATTTGTCTCCGCGATCAAATCATAGAAACCTTATTTTCTCGTCACGATGATTTTCTACTTCACTCTGAAATTCTTTGAACTTTTCAAATGCTTCAGATTTATGTTTCATCAAGTAGATATACCCATATCTGCTCAAATCATCTGTGAAGGTCAGAAAATAATGATACCTGCTATGAGCCTCAATATTCATCGGACCACATACATCTGTATGTATGATTTCCAACAAATCTGTTGCTCTCTCCATAGTTCCGGAGAACGGCGTTTTAGTCATCTTGCCCATGAGGCACGGTTCGCAAGCATCAAGTGATTCATAATCAAGTGATTCCAAAATCCCATCAGTATGGAGTTTCTTCATGCGCTTTACACCAATATGACCTAAACGGCAGTGCCACAAATAAGTTGCACTATCATTATTAACTTTGCATCTTTTGGCTTCATTATTATGAATATGTGTATCACTACGATCGAGATCCAACAAACCATTTTCGTTGGTGTGTATGACCATAGAAGGTTTTTATTCATGTAAACAGAACAACAATTGTTCTCTAACTTAAATGAATAACCGTATTGCAATAAACATGATCAAATCATATTCATGCTCAACGCAAACACCAAATAACACTTATTTAGTTTCAACACTAATCCCGAAAGTATAGGGAGTGTGCGATGATGATCATATCAATCTTGGAACTACTTCCAACACACATCGTCACCTCGCCTTTTACTAGTCTCTGTTTATTCTGCAACTCCCGTTTTCGAGTTACTACTCTTTAGCAACTGAACCAGTATCAAATACTGAGGGGTTGCTATAAACACTAGTAAGTACACATCAATAACATGTATATCCAATATACCTTTGTTCACTTTGCCATCCTTCTTATCCACCAAATACTTGGGGCAGTTCCGCCTCCAGTGACCAGTCCCTTTGCAGTAGAAGCACTTAGTCTCAGGCTTAGGTACAGACTTGGGCTTCTTCACTTGAGTAGCAACTTGCTTGCCGTTCTTTTTGAAGTTCCCCTTCTTCCCTTTGCCCTTTTCTTGAAACTAGTGGTCTCGTCAACCATCAACACTTGATGTTTTTCTTGATTTCTACCTTCGTCGATTTCAGCATCACGAAGAGCTCGGGAATTACTTTCGTCATCCCTTGCATACTATAGTTCATCACGAAGTTCTACTAACTTGGTGATGGTGACTAGAGAATTCTGTCAATCACTATTTTATCTGGAAGATAAACTCCCACTTGATTCAAGCGATTGTAGTACCCAGACAATCTGAGCACATGCTCACTAGTTGAGCGATTCTCCTCCATCTTTTAGCTATAGAACTTGTTGGAGACTTCATATCTCTCAACTCGGGTATTTGCTTGAA
This sequence comes from Triticum aestivum, assembly GCF_018294505.1. Classification (NCBI taxonomy): domain Eukaryota; kingdom Viridiplantae; phylum Streptophyta; class Magnoliopsida; order Poales; family Poaceae; genus Triticum; species Triticum aestivum. The sequence goes on along the minus strand of NC_057814.1, from coordinate 72,589,490 downwards.
ATATTAACTTCAACTCCTGGAACATCTCATATGGTCCATGACGTTCAAAACGTCTTTGAAGTCCCGATTCTAAGCCGTTAAGCATGGTGCACTAAACTATCAAGTAGTCATCATATTGAGCTAGCCAAACGTTCATAACGTCTGCATCTGCTCCTGCAATAGGTCTGTCACCTAGCGGTGCATCAAGGACATAATTTTTCTGTGCAGCAATGAGGATAATCCTCAGATCACGGATCCAATCCGCATCTTTGCTACTAACATCTTTCAACATAATTTTTCTCTAGGAACATATCAAAAATAAACACAGGGAAGCAACAACGCGAGCTATTGATCTACAACATAATTTGCAAAATACTATCAGGACTAAGTTCATGATAAATTTAAGTTCAATTAATCATATTACTTAAGAACTCCCACTTAGATAGACATCCCTCTAATCATCTAAGTGATTACGTGATCCAAATCAACTAAACCATGTCCGATCATCACGTGAGATGGAGTAGTTTCAATGGTGAACATCACTATGTTGATCATATCTACTATATGATTCACGCTCGACCTTTCGGTCTCCGTGTTCCGAGGCCATATCTGCATATGCTAGGCTCGTCAAGTTTAACCTGAGTATTCCGCGTGTGCAACTGTTTTGCACCCGTTGTATTTGAACGTAGAGCCTATCACACCCGATCATCACGTGGTGTCTCAGCACGAAGAACTTTCGCAACGGTGCATACTCAGGGAGAACACTTTTATCTTGAAATTTTAGTGAGAGATCATCTTATAATGCTACCGTCAATCAAAGCAAGATAAGATGCATAAAGGATTAACATCACATGCAATCAATATAAGTGATATGATATGGCCATCATCATCTTGTGCTTGTGATCTCCATCTCCGAAGCACCGTGCTTCGTGATCTCCATCTCCGAAGCACCGTCATGATCACCATCGTCACCGGCGCGACACCTTGATCTCCATCGTAGTATCGTTGTCGTCTCGCCAACTTATTGCTTTTACGACTATCGCTACCGCTTAGTGATAAAGTAAAACTATTACATGGCGATTGCATCTCATACAATAAAGCGACAACCATATGGCTCCTGCCAGTTGCCGATAACTCGGTTACAAAACATGATCATCTCATACAACAAATTATATCACATCATGTCTTGACCATATCACATCACAACATGCCCTGCAAAAACAAGTTAGACGTCCTCTACTTTGTTGTTGCATGTTTTACGTGGCTGCTACGGGCTTAGCAAGAACCGTTCTTACCTACGCATCAAAACCACAACGATAGTTTGTCAAGTTGGTGCTGTTTTAACCTTCGCAAGGACCGGGCGTAGCCACACTCGGTTCAACTAAAGTGAGAGAGACAGACACCCGCCAGTCACCTTTAAGCAACGAGTGCTCGCAACGGTGAAACCAGTCTCGCGTAAGCGTACGCGTAATGTCGGTCCGGGCCGCTTCATCTCACAATACCGCTGAACCAAAGTATGACATGCTGGTAAGCAGTATGACTTATATCGCCCACAACTCACTTGTGTTCTACTCGTGCATAGCATCAACGCATAAAACCAGGCTCGGATGCCACTGTTGGGGAACGTAGTAATTTCAAAAAATTTCCTACGCACACGCAAGATCATGGTGATGCATAGCAACGAGAGGGGAGAGTGTTGTCCACGTACCCTCGTAGACCGACAGCGGAAGCGTTATCACAACGCGGTTGATGTAGTCGTACGTCTTCACGATCCGACCGATCAAGTACCGAACGCACGGCACCTCCGAGTTCTACACACGTTCAGCTCGATGACGTCCCTCGAACTCCGATCCAGCCGAGTGTTGAGGGAGAGTTTCGTCAGCACGACGGCGTGGTGACGATGATGATGTTCCACCGACGCAGGGCTTCGCCTAAGCTCCGCAACGGTATTATCGAGGTGTAATATGGTGGAGGGGGGCACCGCACACGGCTAAGAGATCTCAAGGATCAATTGTTGTGTCTCTGGGGTGCCCCCCTGCCCCCGTATATAAAGGAGCAAGGGGGAGGCAGCCGGCCAAGGGGAGAGGCGCGCCAAAGGGGGGAGTCCTACTCCCACCGGGAGTAGGACTCCTCCTTTCCTTGTGGGAGTAGGAGAAGGGAAGGGGGAAGGAGAAAGAAGGAAGGGGGCGCCCCCCTCCCTAGTCCAATTTGGACTAGCCCATGGGGAGGGGTGCGGCCACCCTTTGGGGTCTTTCTCTCCTTTCCCGTATGGCCCATTAAGGCCCAATACGAATTCCCGTAACTCTCCGGTACTCCGAAAAATACCCGAATCACTCGGAACCTTTCCGAAGTCCGAATATAGTCGTCCAATATATCGATCTTTACGTCTCGACCATTTCGAGACTCCTCGTCATGTCCCCGATCAACATACATAAACTCATAATAAAACTGTCATCGTAACGTTAAGCGTGCGGACCCTTCGGGTTCGAGAACTATGTAGACATGACCGAGACACCTCTCCGGTCAATAACCAATAGCGGGACCTGGATGCCCATATTGGCTCCCACATATTCTACGAAGATCTTTATCGGTCAGACCGCATAACAACATACGTTGTTCCCTTTGTCATCGGTATGTTACTTGCCCGAGATTCGATCGTCGGTATCTCGATACCTAGTTCAATCTCGTTACCGGCAAGTCTCTTTACTCGTTCCGTAATACATCATCCCGCAACTAACTCATTAGTCACAATGCTTGCAAGGCTTATAGTGATGTGCATTACCGAGTGGGCCCAGAGATACCTCTCCGACAATCGGAGTGACAAATCCTAATCTCGAAATACGCCAACCCAACAAGTACCTTTGGAGACACCTGTAGAGCACCTTTATAATCACCCATTTACGTTGTGACGTTTGGTAGCACACAAAGTGTTCCTCCGGTAAACGGGAGTTGCATAATCTCATAGTCATAGGAACATGTATAAGTCATGAAGAAAGCAATAGCAACATACTAAACGATCGGGTGCTAAGCTAACGGAATGGGTCATGTCAATCACGTCATTCTCCTAATGAGGTGATCCCGTTAATCAAATGACAACTCATGTCTATGGCTAGGAAACATAACCATCTTCGATTAATGAGCTAGTCAAGTAGAGGCATACTAGTGACACTCTGTTTGTCTATGTATTCACACATGTATTATGTTTCCGGTTAATACAATTCTAGCATGAATAATAAACATTTATCATGATATAAGGAAATATATAATACTTTATTATTGCCTCTAGGGCATATTTCCTTCAGGAGAAACATCATAAGATCCAACTACAATAGCAAAGCTCGCGATACATCAAGATCGTATCACCTCAAGAACACGAGAGAGAGAGAGAGAGATCAATCACATAGCTACTGGTACATACCCTCAGCCCCGAGGATGAACTACTCCCTCCTCGTCATGGAGAGCGCCGGGATGATGAAGATGGCCACCGGTGAGGGATCCCCCCTCCGGCAGGGTGCCAGAACGGGTCTAGATTGGTTTTCGGTGGCTACAGAGGCTTGCGGCGGCGGAACTCCCAATCTATTCTGTTCCCCGATGGTTTTAGGGTATATGGATATATATAGGCGAAAGAAGTCGGCCAGGGGAGCCACGAGGGGCCCACGAGGGTGGGGGGGCGCGCCCAGGGGCAGGCGCCCCTCCCTGCCTCGTGGCCACCTCGAAGCTTCCCTGACTTCAACTCCAAGTTTCCTGGATCACGTTCGTTCCAAAAATCACGCTTCCGAAGGTTTCATTCCATTTGGACTCCGTTTGATATTCCTTTTCTGCGAAACACTGAAACAAGGGAAAAAACAAAAACTGGCACTGGGCTCTGGGTTAATAGGTTAGTCCCAAAAATAATATAAAAGTGTTTAGTAAGCCCATAAACATCCAAAACAGATAATATAATAGCATGAATACTTCATAAATTATAGATACGTTGGAGACGTATCAGCATCCCCAATCTTAATTCCTGCTCGTCCTCGAGTAGGTAAATGATAAAAGAAAGAATTTATGAAGTGTGAATGCTAGCAAGTGCATAAGTTTGATCAACGATAGTTCCAATCACTTTTTCTAGCATCATTATATATCATAACAGTAGCTCATATCATAAAGCTTCTCATGATCAAGTAACAAACTATTCACATGTTAAAGTACAGATCATAAACTTTCTTGAAAACTAACAAACTGTTCTCAGTCATCAAACAATTGCAATTCATCTTATTTTCAGGAAGGGTCTATGTAAGAGCTTTGATTTAGCAAATCCTACATACTCAACTATCATATAGTCTTCCATGATTGCTACCACTCAAAGCATATTTTTAGAACAAATAGTATTCATCGAACACAGAGAAAGATAGGGGCTTAATGTCTCGCCTCCAACCTTTTACCTCAAGGGTAATGTCAACAGTAATAATTCATGCTCAAATATATTTGAATGGCCATATATGCTTAGATCTTTCCATCACATGATGCTTGCCAACTAAAGAGTAGGTTGGAATGAGAAGGAATACTACTGACTCTTGCATAAAAGTATAAGATAGGCCCTTCGCAGAGGGAAGCAGGGATTTGCAGAGGTGCCAGAGCTCGAAGCTAAACAGAGATGAAAATAATTTTGAGAGGTATGCTTTCATTGTCAACATAACGACCAAGAGTTCCCAATATCTTCCATACTACATACATTATAGGCGGTTCCCAAACAGAAAGGTAAAGATTTTACTCCCCCTCCACCAACATTCACACTCCACGGCTTGTCCGAAACAACGGGTGCCATCCAACTATCAACATTCCTGGGGGAGTTTTTTTTAAAATTATTTGCGAATTTGTTTTTGATCTTTTGATCATAGGACTGGGCATCCCAGTTACCAGCCATTTTATCGTGAATGATGAGCGGAGTCCACTCATCGTGAGAATAACCCACCTAGCATGGAAGATACTGAAAGCCCCTAGTCGCTACATGAGCGATTCGGGCATACAAAATAGATTATTATTTGAAGGTTTAGAGTTTGGCACATGCAAATTTACTTGGAACGGCAGGTAAATACCGCATATAGGTAGATATGGTGGACACTCATGGAAGAAACTTGGTTCAAGGAATTTGGATGCACAAGCAGTATTCCCGCTTAGTACAGATATTTTGGCTAGCAAAGGATTCTAAATAGCAAGCACCACATGTTAGAGGATCCATAACAATATAACTTCTATACAAATATACCCAAGCATAACTCATTATGTTGTCTTCCTTGTCCAACTTCAACTAATTTGCTCAGGTTTGAAAATAATTAATGGGGCTCACAATCATAGAAGATGTCCAAGATAGTATATTTATATGTGAAATCTCTCTTCCTTCAATATTCTTTCATGAATTGTTCAAGTGACCAATACAATGTTTGCTAACCTTCAAAATTTTTACCACCTCTACTTCTTATATGTGAAGTCATTACTCCCCATGGGATAAGCATATTAAACATATATAATTTCAGATTTATGACATTCAAATCATTCAACCATTTACTCATAGGATATAAGTGAAGCACACAAGTAAATGACAAACTACTCCAAAAAGATATGAGTGAAGATCAATGAGTAGTTAAATAATTATGGAGCTATGTGAAGACTCTCTCTCATTTAAGAATTTCAGATCTTGGTATTTTATTCAAACAGCAAGCAAAATAAAAGAAAATAAAATGACGCTCCAAGCAAAACACATATCATGTGGTGAATAAAAATATAGCTCCAAGTAAAGTTACCGATGGAAGTAGACGAAAGAGGGGATGCCTTCCGGGACATCCCCAAGCTTTGGCTCTTGGTTGTCCTTGAATATTACCTTGGGGTGCCTTGGGCATCCCCAAGCTTAGGATCTTGCCACTCCTTATTCCATAGTCCATTGAATCTTTACCCAAAACTTGAAAACTTCACAACACAAAACTCAACAGAAAACTCGTAAGCTCCGTTAGTATAAGAAAATAAAACCACTTTTGGTACTGTTACGAACTCATTCTAAATTCATATTGGTGTAATATCTACTTTATTCCAACTTCTCTATGGTTCATACCCTCCGATACTACTCATAGATTCATCAAAATAAGCAAACAACACAATGAAAACAGAATCTGTCAAAAACAGAACAGTCTGTAGTAATCTGTATCAAACACAAACTTCTGGAACTCATAAAAATCTGCCAAAATAGGACGGACTAGATAATTTTATTAATGATCTACTGCAATTGGAATCAGTATTTTATCACTTTCTGGTGATTTTTAACAATTGTTTTCGTGAGCAGAAAGTTTCTGTCTTTTTCAGCAAGATCAAATAATTATCGTTCAAGAAGATCCTATAGGTCTTACTTGGCACAAACACTAATTAAAACATAAAACCACATATAAAAATAGGCTGGATGATTTATTTATTACTAAACAGGAACAAAAAGCAAGGAACAAAAATAAAATTGGGTTGCCTCCCAACAAGCGCTAACGTTTAACGCCCCTAGCTAGGCATGACGATTTCAATGATGCTCACATAAAAGATAAGAGTTGAAACATAGCGGGAGCATCATGAAGAATATGACTAGCACATTTAAGTCTAACCCACTTCCTATGCATAGGGATTTTGTGAACAAACAACTTATTGGAGCAAGAATCATCTAGCATAGGAAGGAAAAACAAGCATAGCTTCAAGATTTTCAACACATAGAGAGGAAACATGATATTATTGCAATATGTAGAAGCATATGATCCTCTCTCATAGTAATTTTCAGTAGCATCATGAATGAATTCAACAATATAACCATCACATAAAGCATTCTTTTCATGATCTACAAGCATAGAATTTTTATTACTCTCCACATAAGCAAATCTATTCTCATCAATAGTAGTGGGAGCAAACTCAACAAAATAACTATCATGTGAAGCATAATCCAATTGAAAATTAAAATCATGATGACAAGTTTCATGGTTACCTTTATTCTTTATAGCATACGTGTCATCACAATAATCATCATAAATAGGAGACATGCTTTCATCATAATAAATTTGCTCATCAAAACTTGGGGGACAAAAAATATCATCTTCATCAAACATAGCATCCCCAAGCATATCATTAGCATCATGGGTATTCAAAGAATTCATACTAACAACATTGCAATCATGCTCATCATTCAAATATTTAGTGCCAAACATTTTAATGCATTCTTCCTCTAGCAATTGAGCACAATTATCAGAATCCTTATTTTCACGGAAGACATTAAAAAGATGAAGCATATGAGGGATCCTCAATTCCATTTTTTGTAGTTTTCTTTTACAAACTAAACTAGTGATAAAACAAGAAACTAAAAGATTCAATTGCAAGATCTAAAGATATACCTTCAAGCACTCACCTCCCCGGCAACAGCGCCAGAAATTAGCTTGATGTCTACTACGCAACCTTCTTCTTGTAGACGTTGTTGGGCCTCCAAGTGCAGAGGTTTGTAGGACAGTAGCAAATTTCCCTCAAGTGGATTACCTAAGGTTTATCAATCCGTGGGAGGCGTAGGATGAAGATGGTCTCTCTCAAACAACCCTGCAACCAAATAACAAAGAGTCTCTTGTGTCCCCAACACACCCAATACAATGGTAAATTGTATAGGTGCATTAGTTCGGCGAAGAGAGGGTGATACAAGTGCAATATGGATAGTAGATATAGGTTTTTGTAATCTGAAAATATAAAAACAGCAAGGTAACAAGTGGTAAAAGTGAGCGTAAACGGTATTGCAATGCTAGGAAACAAGGCCTAGGGTTCATACTTTCACTAGTGCAATGTCAGGACCCCGATTCTAAGTCACACCGATCTAGCCTGTAACACCTCATATCACATTGCGGCCTCACGCACGGTACTCCCACGGGTGTCGCCTTACCATGGCCCGGGACCGTTTGCGCGTTTTGGCTCACGTATATGAAAATGTCGCTAGCATCCATATGACAGAGAACCCGGGCCGACATGACTAGTCGTGAACCCAAAGTGGCACTAACTTACGGGGACAGGCATACGTGAATCAACACCGAGCATGTCGGTCAGCAGCGTGCGAATCCGGGCTGTAGCACTGGGCTAACAGGACTCCGGGAACCCGGGCTGTAGCAGGCTAGGCAGGACTCCGGATGTCACCGCGTGACATTTCCCCGAAGGGACAGACACAGGAACGAAGTGAATCACATGCCGGCCAGTCAGGTGTCCAGAGCAGTAGTGCTGGGCTAGCAGGACTCCGGTGAACCGGGCTGTAGCGGACTACTATGGCTCATGGAAGCACAAGACTACATTTCCCCATAAGAGAGGCTACCAAGGATAAACAACTAGGTTGTCGGATCCCACACATACCAAGCATTTCAATCATACACACAATATGCTCGATATGTGTAAATACAACATGGCATCACAACATAACTCTACGACTCAAGTACTTGTTCATTAGGCTCCGAAGAGCCAGATATTACAAACATGGGTCTCTCGACCCAGCATTCAGAGCATACAAGTCAAACACATGCGGAAGCTTAACATGTCTGAGTACAGACAACTATAAATGAAAAAGGCTGAGAAGCCTGACTATCTACTAGATCCTGCCGAGGGCACAAGATCGTAGCTGAGGTAACAAGCTAAACGTCGAAGTCCACACGGAACTACTAGCGAGACTGACGTCCCTCTGCAAAACATAAAATAAGCAAACGTGAGTACAAATGTACCCAGCAAGACTTACATCAGAACTATCTACATATGCATCGGTATCAACAAAGGGGGTGGTGGAGTTTAACTGCAGCAAGCCAGCCTTGACTCGGTGGCTATCCTAACTACGACAGCAAGTAACTCTTTTGAGGTGGCGCACACGAGTCCACATATTCACCATATCAATACTCCACTATGGATCCGCTCCCGTCTCCCTACGAGAACGCCATCCATAGCACTCACGCTTATCTTGCGCATTTTAGAGTATCCACTTTCACTTGTCTATGAACTGTTATAGGCAACCCAGAAGTCCTTTACCGCGGACACGGCTATTCGAATAGATCATATTAACCCTGCAGGGGTGTACTTCGTCACACACGCTCTCTCCACTTACCACCATGTACACGTCGTGTACCTCGGCAACCTTCAAGCGGAAGCCTGGCGAGGGAGTCGGCCACAACCTACCTAAACACTCAAGTCTCTAGTCCAGGTTTATCGCCTATTCAGGTTCCATCCGCAGGGAGTCCGGCCGAGGTTTCCACATACGGCCCCGAACGATGTGTGCAGGGTTCCCGAGACACCAAACGGGCGACTCGGTACACCGGGCCACGAGCCTACCGCATCACAGCCCACCCCTTGGTCAGCGCTGTCCACGGCTTCCAGCTTACTACAAACACCAGAAACTACTTGCAACTCCTGGACAGAGGACAAGGGTGATTAAGAAGCCGAGAGGGTCCATTGGTTTCGGGCCCAATGCGTGGTAGTAACTGTATCATGGATCACAAACACAGAACTCAGTTCCTGAGGACGGCTTCAATGAGACAACCCACCATGTACTCCTACATGGCCTCTCACCGCTACCTTTACCAAATCATGTTCACACACTTAGCTCACACACAGTAGGACATGTTCATCACCAATCCAACTCATCCCCGATGAATCAGACCTGACACAACTCTAAGCAATAGCAGGCACGACAAACAAGCATGAATGAGTAGGCACATCAGGGCTCAAACAACTCCTACTCATGCTAGTGGGTTTCATCTATTTACTGTGGCAATGACAGGTCATGCAGAGGATAAGGGGGTTCAACTACCGCAACAAGTAACAGATGAATCGTTGTTGTCCTAATGCAGTAAAAGAGAGCAGGAGCGAGAGAGTGGGTTTGTATCGGAATGGACAAGGGGGTTTTGCTTGCCTGGCACTTCTGAAGATATTATAGTTCTTCATCGGTGTCATCGAACTCATCGTCGGAATCACGGCTATCGAGAGGGGACAATCACCGGCAAACAAGGAAGAACACAATCAATGCAATGCAACAATTATGATGCATGATTATGACATGGCAATATGACATGATTTGGCCTAATGCAACTAGCAACAGAAAGGTTTGGGTTGATTTGAACTCAAGGTTCAAATTCAAATTCAAACTATGAATTCAAATAGTGCATTATCATGTTTTCACCTATACAGCAGGTATAACTTAGTTTGACATGCATTAAAATGATACAGATGGATAGATTGCATTTTTCTGATAATTTTTCATATATAAATTATTTCATTCTGAGCTACGGTTGATTTTATATGATTTTTAGAAGTTTATACTATTTTCTGGAGTTTTCTGAATTATTTTAAATCCAGAAAATGAGTTATTGCGTCAGCACTGCGTCACTGTGACGTCAGCTGGTCAACAGCGCCTAACCAGAGTCAAACCTGACAGTGGGACCCATATGTCATTGACTCAGCTAACTAACAGAGTTAATTAACCTAAACTAAAACTGTTAGCGGGGCCCACGTGCCAGTGGCCTAGGAGAGGGTAATTAGTGGCCTAATTAGCTGCTAATGGCTGGGCCACGCCGGCACAGCCGGAGTTAGCCGATGACGACCGCGGCTGACGGCGGAGGTCCGCCGGAGTTGCGCCACAGGCGACGGTTCGATGTGCTGAGGGCACCAGGAGGAAGCCCTTCCTCGCGCGCATCCAAAGGGCCAAGTGGGAGGTCGTGGAGTCACCGGAATTCATGCCGGCGGCGAGCTTTGGCGGCGGCGGTGCTCGGTGGGGCACGGGCGCGTCGCTGCAGCTTGCAAACGAGCGAACTGGGTAGCTGGGCGGCATCTACGGCACGCGGGGAGCAAGATGAACAGAGGCGCAGGTCAGGGGGGGCTCGGCAACGACGAGCTCGTCGGTCATGGCGATGGCGAGCTCACGGCCATGGCAGAGGGCTTGCTAGGGGGCGGGAACGAGCTATTAGAAAGAGGCGGGAGGAAGAGGAGCTCACGGAGGTTGCAGGGGGCGTCGAAGCGGGCTCGGGGACGCGTTGAAGACGGTGAATCGGGCAACTGCATCCGTCGGCCGTGGACGGGGAAGAAAACCGCAGCGTCGTCTTGGGGTCATCTGGGCTTGAGTGGTTCGGCGTGGGGGTTCTTGGGGCCTGAGCAGAGCTTAGGGTCACGGCCACGGGCAAAGGGACGGCGGTGGGCGCGGTGTTTTGCAGCGGCGCGCTCCGGCGTTCTCGGGTCCGAGGGGGAGCGAGGCAGAGAGGGCAGAGAGTGAGGGAGAGAAGCGAGGGGTTGCGGGGCGTCTCCGGACGCGTCGGGGGCGCCTCGGTGGCAAGCAGGAGGTGGCCGCGTTCGCACGCGCGCGCTCCACGCTTCCCCTCTGCCTACTGGCAGGAGGAGGAAGACGGCTCTGCCCTCGGTGGGCTGGGCCGCTACAGTGGTGGGCTGGCCCCTCTGGTGGCTACACAGGTGAGGCCAGGTAAGCTCTCCCTCTCTTCTGTTTTCTAATTTGTTTTTGTTTTCTAATTATTTGCCTCTGTTTTGAGCTTAGGAAAAATACCAAGGCATTTCCTAAAATCCTGAAAATATTCATGGACACTTGCTGAATTATTTCAGTGGCCCAAAAATAGTTCCAACATTATTTGAACATTTAAATTATTTATAGTATTTAAATGCCCAAAAGTCAAATACAATAAGATTTAATTCAAAAATCCAGAATGGCCTAGAAATAGGTGCATCATTTTTGGCAGAGGTTTTTACCTTTATAAAAAATCATGAACTTTTCTAAAGGGCATTCTGGGTTCATTGAAAAGATTTAAACTTGAACCTAGTTGAATTGATTTAGTGCCAGGGCTTGGTCATCCCCAATTCAATTTTCCTTTGAATTAAAAACATGATGCATGCTCACTGATGCAACTATTTACAGTCATGACTCTAGGGCTGTGACATGCAAGTTCTCTCAACAATAATAACATAATTGGATCATATAACTTTCCCTCAACATGCAACAAAGAGTCACTCCAAAGTCACTAATAGCGGAGAACAAATGAAGAGATTATGGTAGGGTACGAAACCACCTCAAAGTTATCCTTTCTGATCGATCTATTCAAGAGTCCATAGTAAAATAACACGAAGCTATTCTTTCCGTTCGATCTATCATAGAGTTCGTACTAGAATAACACCTTAAGACACAAATCAACCAAAACCCTAATGTCACCTAGATACTCCAATGTCACCTCAAGTATCCGTGGGTATGATTATACGATATGCATCACACAATCTCAGATTCATCTATTCAACCAACACAAAGAACTTAGAGTGCCCCAAAGTTTCTACCGGAGAGTCAAGACGAAAACGCGTGCCAACCCCTATGCATAAGTTCACTGAACCCGCAAGTTGATCACCAAAACATACATCAAGTAGATCACGTGAATATCCCATTGTCACCACAGATAAGCACATGCAAGACATACATGAAGTGTTCTCAAATCCTTAAAGACTCAATCCGATAAGATAACTTCAAAGGGAAAACTCAATCCATTACAAGAGAGTAGAGGGGGAGAAACATCATAAGATCCAACTACAATAGCAAAGCTCGCGATACATCAAGATCGTATCACCTCAAGAACACGAGAGAGAGAGAGAGAGATCAATCACATAGCTACTGGTACATACCCTCAGCCCTGAGGGTGAACTACTCCCTCCTCGTCATGGAGAGCGCCGGGATGATGAAGATGGTCACCGGTGAGGGATCCCCCCCTCCGGCAGGGTGCCGAAACGGGTCTAGATTGGTTTTCGGTGGAGACAGAGGCTTGCGGCGGCGGAACTCCCGATCTATTCTGTTCCCCGATGGTTTTAGGGTATATGGATATATATAGGCGAAAGAAGTCGGTCAGGGGAGCCACGGGGGGCCCACGAGCTTGGGGGCGCGCCTCCCTACCTCGTGGCCACCTCGAAGCTTCCCTGACTTCAACTCCAAGTCTCGTGGATCATGTTCATTCCAAAAATCACGCTCCCGAAGGTTTCATTCCGTTTGGACTCTTTTTGATATTCCTTTTCTGCGAAACACTGAAACAAGGGAAAAAACAGAAACTGGCATTGGGCTCTGGGTTAATAGGTTAGTCCCAAAAATAATATAAAAGTGTTTAGTAAATCCCATAAACATCCAAAACAGATAATATAATAGCATGAATACTTCATAAATTATAGATACGTTGGAGACGTATCAGGTAATGATCCGATAGTTTAGGCGCCCAATGTCCATGGTTCCAGAGAAGAACTCGTCGAAGAGGGCCATGACTTCCGGTTTGATGGTTTGCCAGAATGTTTTGAAAAACGAGACTGGCAATCCATCCGGGCCCGGAGCCGAGGAGGGGTTCATTCCTTTGATCGCCACTAGGACCTCCTCCTCCGAGAAAGGTGCCACCAGGGCGGCATTGGCCCCGTCGGAAACTAGCTGGGCACCCGACCAGGTGTCGGGGGCCAGCGCAGCCCCACCCCGAGGGGTAGGGGAGAAAAGGGCTTTATAGAAGCCGTCTACGTGGGCTCGGATGTCCGAGGGGCGAACAAGCTGAGTATTGCCGGCCCACAAGGAGTGAATGGAGTTCCGTCGACGCCGGCCATTGGCGATCGCCTGGAAGTAAGCCGTGTTAGCATCACCACGGAGCACCCACCGTTGGGTGCCGCGCAGCCGCCAGTATGCCTCCTCATCCGAGTAGATGACCGAGAGCTAGTCCTCGAGGTCATATCTCAGCATCCACTCGTCCGGGGAGATCCCAGACGTGTCAGCGCGGGCGTCCAGGACTTGGATGGCACTCAGAATGGCCTTCTTGCGATCACGGAGATCACGGCCGAGGTTCGCGCCCCAACCCTTCATAAATTGGCGTGCAAGCTTGGCGCAGAACTGCCAGGAGTCAACGGCAGACATGGCACGGTGAGGAGAATCACGCGTGGCGGTCCACTTAGCCGCAACGGCCTTGCGGAATTCGGCCTGGTTGAGCCAGAAGAGCTCAAACCGGAACCAAGGAGGGATGGGGGCGTTCATCTGCGGAGGAGAGGAGGAGGGGGACATGATCGGAACAAATCCGGGTGATAGCCTGCAGTGAGGCCAGGGGACATCGGAGTTCCCACTCCGGAGAGACTAGGACGCGGTCCGGAACGGACTGCGTCGGGTTCGCCTGGCGGTTAGTCCAGGTGAACCGGGCCCCCGTTCGCTCAAGCTCATGGAGGCCAAGCTCCGCGATGCAGTCATTGAACATCTGCATCCGGGGGCGGTTAACCCGGTCATTGTTCTTCTCATCCGGGGAGCGGATGAGGTTAAAGTCCCCTCCCACGACCACTGGGAGGGAGGAAGCAGAGATCTTCCGATGCAGCTCAGCCAGGAAGGTCGGGGAGCGGTGGTGGTCTGCCGGTCCGTATACAATGATGACCTCCCACTTAAAGTTTAGCGTCCGCTCGAAGATCTCCATACTAACGAAGAACTCGCCCCGGTCCATACCGCCCACCTCAAAGATTGCATCCTTCACACCTAACAGGATGCCACCCGAGTGGCCATTGTTCCCACTAGAAGGGAGCCAATGCAGGCAAACAGGTGGGAGCTAAGGCCGTCAAGTTCGGGGAGACAGAACTCCGTGCGCATGGTTTCTTGAATGGCAATGATGTCGATGTGTTCGTCGCGGATGTACTCAACTAGTTGGCGGCGGCGACCGTCATGGCTGAAGCCGCGGATGTTCTAGAAGAGGGCGTGCATCTAAACCGCCATTGAGGGGCTGCTTGACCCCAGGACGGTGGAAGCGCTGCGGGCTCTAAGAGCGGCAGTGCGGGAGCGGGTGCGGCCACGGATTTCCTCGGCTGGCATCCCTGCGGGAGGCTGGGGCGCCGGTGTGCGGAGGATACGGGCCCGGGTCTCGGCGAGTTTCCCGTCAAGAATCTCGCGGGCCTGGATAGCCGCAATATGCTCTAAGGGGGGACCAACTTCCCCCCTGAAAACACTAGTAAAAAAATACACTTCCGTGATGATACGTGTTTGTCACAGTAGGTCGCGTTTTTTGTCATGCATGTACATCCATGACGATTTTATGACAGAATCAAGATAGTCATACCTGTGCTGTCGTAGAAGTGTTCCATGACATTACCAAAATTATCATCACGGAAGTGTCCACTTCCATGACGATAAATCGCGCGTCACAGAAGTGCTTTCGTCAAGGGTGACCGACACCTGGCATCCACCGTAACGGAACGCCGTTAAGCTATCGGGTCGGGTTTTGGATCCGATAACCCGTTAACAGCCCCGACCAATGGGAAATTTCCACGTGTAAAATTCTTATTGGCCGGACGAAACACGTGTCAGCTCGTCAGTGGGTCAGATAGGCGCCTATGATATGTCGACATGTGCCACGGCCCACCACTGGCCCATTTAGCTTACAAAGCCGGCCCGTTTGACTTGGTCAAAAGTTAACGGGCTGGCCCATGAAAAGCCTGTTAACGGTCTCTTCGCAAATAGCCCATTTTACGGCCCGTTAACTCACGGCCCGTTAGGCCCTAAAGGAAATCGGCCCAACAACGTCATGTGGGCCGTCGAATATAACACCAGCCCATTTCACTTTCGGCCCATGTATGGCCCACGATGTCTTTTGGCCCATATGAGGCCTTTGTATCTTTCGGCCCTTTACAGGCCCACGGTGACTCTAGCCCATAATGAGCAGTAATTTTTCTTTATACCCGTTAACGGCCCGTGATTTACATGGGCCGTTTCCAGCCTGTGTTAGCTTTCGGCGTATTGACGACCCATACGTTCTTGGGCTCCTTTTCGGCCCTCGATTACTTCCGGCCCGTTACTGGCCTGTTCCCCTAATGGGCCAAATTCAGCCCATGGCAAGAGTCGGCCCGTTACTGGCCTGTTCCCCTAATGGGCCAAATTCAGCCCATGGCAAGAGTCGGCCCGTTACTGGCCTGTTACCCTAATGGGCCAAATTCGGCCCATGGCAAGAGTCGGCCCGTTTCTGGCCTGTTAACCCGTTGCGCCGTTTCCAGCCCGTCCTATATTCTGGCCCATTAACGACCCGTTATGCCTGTGACAGAATTAAGCCATTGCTGTCCTACGGCCTGTTAACGGCCTGTTACCGTGCTAGGCCGATACCAATTACGCCCGATTACGGCCCATGTAGACCCATTTATCCGACAGCCCGAGGCCCACCGATTACAGGCCCATTTATCGACGGCCCGTAGGAGACCCATGGATCCTACGGCCCGTATATGGCCCATGGTAGTTGCGGCCACTAGCAAACCAGGGAAAAAGAAGACTAGGAAATAAATAAGGCCGAAACTAACGCTAGGCTATTAAGGCGATTACACAGATTACATCCACTCGGCATCAAAGATCGCCACCAGTGCAAATATAGGGAACACCCTACACTATACAAAAATGGCTTGCTGTTTTCTTCAGCCGGTGGCTGCACGTTAAGAATAAATTTTGTATCGCACCAAAACAAATTACAACTATATAACAAAAGGAAGGTTGGCATAAAACTTAACAGTCTAGCAGATAAATGACCCACCAGAAGTTCAGAAGCTCAGTTCATTTGACCCGACTGTTACGTTTTCATGCTGTATTGTCCGATGGAGCACCATAACCCTCACCTTCATTTCCCCTAGGCTCCTGAACAACATAGCAAATGTCTGATAGTCTGGTTTCAAAACCATGCATATCTTGACGACATTGAGCAATGTTTCTCCTTGTTTCACAAAGGGTCTCTGTTAGGGAATGGACTTGTGTCTGGAGCGCAGATACAACATTGCTTTGAGCTTGCATATCTTGATCATGAGGTAGTTTGGACGATATTGCCTTAACAACCAACCCAGTATTACGCAGGAACGTGCTTTTGGCACTGTTAGTGGACAGGTACTGACCCACTGCAGCAAGAGCTGACATTGCGGTTATAGTTGCCCCGCCACCTTCAGAAGGTGGCGGTTCCACCATTTTTCCATAGCTCGCTGAAAAGTTGAGGTTTTACATTAGTAGTACCAGAATAGAAGATATTAAGGAGGCAGCAAAACCAAACAAAATAGCTTTGGTCTATATACATAACTTATTCTGGTGAACCCATGTAAAATATTAGTTGTATTTTATTGCAAAGTACATAATAAAACCATGTTCCAAACATATGACCATGTACCATCGCTAATGTATTATCTATTTCTTCACATTGTATTGAGGGCTAAGGATAAAGAGACGAAGTTTATAATACGGTAAGCATAGTATGACATCATTCATATCACAAAACAACTGAGAACAAACAAACATGCAATTGTAACGTTGTGTGGGCAAGTCCAGCACGGAACTAGATTACGGGTCAAGATCAAAGGAACATCACTCCTCTCTTTTAAACCTTGTAAGGTGCAATGATACGCTAAGACAATTGTGTATAAAATTGAAAAGAGTAATTGACATGGGCTGAAAACCATGCAATTCAAGGCACAAGTCAGAGTAAGTAGTAGTTAAAAGGCATGAGGATTAAGGACTTACAACAGCGGCTTTGACTGGTGTAGTCATGCCCTTCTTCTTGCTGGTGTGACAGTCCTTGAAGATTTCCATAGCATTTGGTTCAGGTACTTTTTGGTCCTTGCGGGCTTTCCTCTGCAACTGTTTGTGTAAACTAAGCAGAAACCATTCCAAAAAATAAGAAGCAATGCAAGCTAGACACCACATGAAAGATACAACCAATATGACTCTGCCAAGTTAAAAGTGTCCCATCATAAATGGAATTTCAACAAATTAGAAGCAGCGCATGCTATAAATCATATGAAAGATGCAACTAATATCGCACTGCATATACTAAAGGTGTCTCGTCATGTTGATTGATGCGGGATACAAAAAAACAATAGTTTTATGTAAGGACATGCTTAATAGACAGATGTACTATGTACTAAATACAGGAAGGCATGTCACATTAACAGGTATAATGTATAAGCTAAGCAGACTAGCACATGCAGTTTAACTAGATTGGAAGAATTACAATCTAGACACCATATGCAACATGCAACCACATATCACGCTGCCAAGTTAGAGCAGGCACCTGCGATGCTAGTGTAGGGGAAATGCTGTAATCAACTACAGAGCTACGTTCACTATCTTCATCTAGCATTTCTGTTTCTTGAGAATCATGTCGGGAGGCTGACGCTGCATTCTTTAAATGAGGAGTAGTCCCCTTGCCTGCCTGCCTCGTCATAAGTGATTGATGAGGGATACACAAGAACATTAGTTTGATGTAAGAACATGGTTAATACACATATGTATTAGTATGTACCAAAAACAGAAAGGCATGTCTTATTCAAAGGTATAATGTGTAAGCTAAGCAGATGCAATTTAACCAAATTGGAAGCAATACAAGCTAGACATCCGGCTGGAGTGGTGAGCATGATCATCTAGGACCTGAGAGCCTGGTGGGAGGCGGGCTGCTTCACCACCATCACAGCTTTTTAGTTGGCTTCCAGGTGATGCCTATCTTTGCTGGGCTTGTCACTGGCTCGGCCAGTGCCCTAACTAGCTATTTTTCTTCTGGTGCTCACGGGATGGTGGTTCATGTAAAAACAATTATCCTTCCTTATCTTACCGACTTCGGCCTTTCGAATATAAGCTAGACACCATATGGAACATGCAACCACATATGACACCGCGAAGTTAAAGCAAGCACCTGGGATGGTGGTTCATTGCGAGCGAGGTCATCAACTCCAGAGCTACGTTTACCGTCTCCATCTGCTGACACTGCACCCTTTATAGCGCTGTAACGTGTCTTGCCTACCCGCATACGAAGCTGGAGCGACTTCTCTCTTTTCTTTTTGGCTTCTCTCATGGCAGCAGAGTCTGAAATACCCTTGCATAAAAACACAATAGTGAGAGTAAGGGTGAAGTGTGTGCAGAACTAGTGCACTGTAAAAGTAGCAGATAGCAGGTGGCTGAAAAATAAATGACAGGAGACATATGATAGCTCTACAACATTGCATGGCAAACAAAATTAGATTCTACTCCGTATGATTTTGTAATATATGAGCACAGGAAATGCAGGTACTCCTCCAGCACACCACCACATGTGGTCATATCTAAGATAACAGTCGACTGAAAATAAATAGGTCAGTCGATTTTTTTAATGAACCGTCTGATCTATAAGGAACGGGCAGATGGCCTTCGTCTACCTCCCGCCAGTCACTGTTGACGATCTTTCTCGAACCGCCAGCGACCACCGGCCCAGACCCCTGCCTCCGCCGCCCCGCCCTCCCATCGACCTCACACCACCGCCGTGCTTGGCAGCGCCCCCAGGCCATCCCTTTAATCCCGGCCGACCTCCAGATCGGGCGCCAGTAGCTCTAGGCCGCACACGCCCCTAAGATAAACACCAAGGCGCTGCTTCCCCGGCGTAATAGGCGTACTAGCGCCTGTTACGCCGGGGAATGCTTCCGTTAATTGGGAATCAACTGGCCAGAAATTGAAATTCAGGGGGGCGACGGACCTCTAGCTAAGGTGAAATAGTATATGAGGAGAAACCTTGTGCATCGCGAGTTACTAGGAACATCTAGTATCAAGAAGAAGCGGTCAACTAGTGTCTTCTGTGGGATGAATACCGTGCAAGCAGAGACGTAAGATTTGCACGAATAAGGGAAGAGGAGTACCTTTTTCGGTTGCCGGTGTGGTCACCTCCACATGTCGCGCCGATCTTCTTCTTTTTACCGGGGAAACCGATGTTCTGGAGGGTGCAGGCTTGGACGAACCCATGGCCAAATTGTTGACTGTGTTGCCGTGGCCGTATGTCGGCGGAGGGGAAGCAGATCCGAGGCGGCGAAGGACGGCGTAGCAGGAACAGCTCCGGTGCGGTGGAGGGTGGCGAAGTTGGAGCGGCAGCGGTGAGGCGCAGGACGGCGTGGTTGAACTGGCTCGGGTACGGACGGCTCGGCCTCGGCTTCAACTACTAGCCGTGGAGGGCGTTGCGGTTGAGGTTGCGGTGGACGACGACGTCGGGGTATCGGCTCCGGCGTGATGGAGGAGGGCGGCGGTTGATGGGTGGGATGGGGTGGCGGACGGAGGACGCCGGGGTTTCGCGGCTGGTGGAGAGGTAGTTTTGGCGCCCACGGAGTACGAATGGGGAATCGGACGGGTGGGGGGGAACCATGTTTCGGTCTGGGACGCGCTTGTTTTTGGCTTTTTTGAACAGAAGATGGGACGCGCTTGTTTGAAATTTGGGGAAAGTACAAACTTTGCCCCCCTCTTAAATTTCGGACCTACTGCGGGTCGGGGGTAGGATGGTAATCCCAGGTGTCCCAAATAGTGGGCGGGAGCGATTTCGGCCGCGCGCATGTGTGCTTAGGCGGCCATTGTGTATGAATGTTTTTCGGATGCGGTTGCGTGGCGTCTAGATGAAGCTACAAACCTACCCCGGTTTAGACCTTTGGACGTCGGGCCGGTAGGTTTCACGGGTCGGAGTTATTAGAAAAGTAATTTCCTTGTACTACCAAACATTGGTCTCACGCGGTTTCGGGCGAGTAGAGGCTCTTTTGGCGCTTCGTTCGAAATTTTGAAACACAAGCATTCACGTTTAGAGTACTCTTGAACTATGAGGATTGACCTAAATAGACAACGTTATATTTGACCTTGTATGTTTGAAAACCTCATTAAATTATCCGCTTCTTTTTGAAATTTTGACACTTGAAAATCCTATAACTACGATTATTTTGGAATGGAGGAGCTAAATTTGAATCTATTTTGTACACGACTACATATGCTATTATGTACAAAATCAGAGCAAAGATTGGTGCCCCCATAATTTAGGTATGGTTTACAAATGCCATGATATCAAATTCAAATAATTGAATGGACTTCATGTTGAATTCGATTTTTTTAAACCACCTTAAGTTGAATTCAAATGTATGCTAGTTCATAGGTAGCTATTTATAATGTCCATTGTGTAACTTTCGTATGTATAATGTGCTTTACACACACAACATGAACTATACTCACGTTTATATTCGATTGCTAAAGCGATGCATTGTCTGGAGTTCAAAATACTAACTATGTGGATCAATTGTGTCGAATAATAACATAGACATGCTCAAATTCGATAGAATCTAGATGTCTGATGGATCAATGACCGCTCCTTACGCGAATTGCAAATATCATGATCCCATCCTAATATTTGGATACAATTTATATCTTTAATCAATGTGTAGAGCAGTCTTTTACGTGTAGTTTCACTCTCCATCGGTGGTCTCTCACACATGCTCACACACTCTCTCCCGAGGTGTCTTTCTCGCACACATGCTCTAGATATAACCCTCCCTCCCTCTCGTAACCATTTACAACTGTTTTCACTAACCTTTATCACAAGCACTCTTCCTCTCGCAAACATACACACGCACAATCCTCATCGACCCTTTCTATATACATGGACCTGCCTACGTGTCTCATGTACGCACATTATCTTTACGCCTGTCTCTCACGCATTGTCTCACACCTCTCTTCCTAATCGACGAGTATGATTCTAGCAGAGCATTCTGTAGGATGCCCCTTAAAGTTAGGTTGGATGAATAGTAATATCAGAGATAAAGGGGTTACCTTAGTCCGAGAACCTAGGGTTACAAATCCTAGCCGGCTTTGTCAGTGGACACAGAGTCCTTCACAATTCTGCTATCTTTGTCTTGTACGACTAGTCATCCATGGGTCTTCCTAAATGCGTCACGGGCCGACCAATGTGGCGCAGGACGGAACCGAACGAAGGGCCTCACCTCGACCCACCGGACCTCACGCGGTGACACACCCTCTGCCCCCACGTCTCATTATCTTCTCACACCCACACATACCAACACAAACACCACACACACAGAAAATTTCTCCTGGTGCCTCTATTCCCTCCCCCCTTGCATATACACACTCAAGGGAATGGAATCTCTTGTCGTGACGTCATATTCGTCTCTCTCTCTCTAGACCACTCTCATTTCTCGTGCTATCTCTCCCACGCCCCCCCCCGTCGGCCCCTCTATCCATGCCTCTCTCGAATACGTAATACACACACATACCTCTCTAGGCCCCGCCAAATGCATCAACTACACATTCACACATGTTACATCACGTACCCCATTGATCTAAAAAGCCCTCTCTTCACGTTTATTTCGCATACAACATTCCTTTTGAATAAAGTGTGGCCAAAAAATTATTTTAGAGTTTCTACATATATACAACATTACAAAGTTATATGGAGGAGTACGAACGCTAATTTGCATTGCATGGTGCCCACAATGATATTTATTCCGCACTGTGAATTTGTATATTTTTATACTATATACAAAGTTAGTCATAATAAAGAGAAACGAAGAGCATCTCTCTCTCCATCGCATACCCCCCCTGTACGCCCCTTTCACGTATGCACACAAAACTATCTCCAGGTCCTCTAAAAGTAAGCCCCCAGAAAATTCACGCATGTTTCATCTTTCTCTCGCGATATATGCAATGACGATCATTGTATTTGAAGCGAAAGCACGATACGTACATTGGACTTCAGAATCCACTCATTACGGTCACCATTTACGTTTAGTGGTTATTATACAGTCACGGGCTCACCGTACAACTCTGTATTTGCTCATGACATGACTAGTTGACCAGTTAAACGCTCCACGTGGCACCTCTAGTGTTGCATCACATTATCTCACTACCATCGTGCCCACCTGTCGACTTGTATCTACTCTACATCTACACTCTTATAAAATACATAAAATACACTCTTATAAAAAACAGAGTTGGTGATGATGGTGTGCCTGCCATCCTGCAATATAGGCCGTCCGATTTATATCTGACGGATAGGAAAGAAACTATGGCAATTTTGCAAAAAGGTACCCACACACCTCTCCACATTTGCAAATAAGGCCTTCCCTCGTTCATCCTTTTCTCTCACAAGATAAACAAGTCATACAAATGCATCTTGATGTTACGTGCAACGCACGGGCATCTTGCTAGTAAGAATGAAAACAAACGACAAAAAAATATTTGGACGGTGGTTCGAAGTCATGACCGCGGGCACAGCGGACAAGGTGGCCTTGTATTGGTATGCTGAGCCGTCTGTTTTAACACACAGGAGCTGGTGTGGTGATTATACACACACGCACGCATGCACACGAACTGCATCCACGCAACACTCACACAAACACATGCACCCACGCACGCACGCAACACTCACACGTACACACGCAGCCACGCACGCACGCAACACTCACACGCACGCACGCAACACTCACACGCACACACGCACGCATGCATGCACACACCAGTACACCACACGACCAACACACACTCTCACGCTCAAGTGCTCAACCTACACGTGCATGCGCACACATCAGGCCCTGACAGACACATACACAACCAGGTGATTCCCGCGCACGGGTTGGAGCCTTGTCGCGCCTGCGTAAATTTGTGTTTATCTGACCTTTTGCCTATGCGAACTGACAGGTGGGACCCACAAGGAACGTGGTCAATTTAACTAGTCAACATGGCGCCACGCAGACTATTTGGCCGGTCAACAGAGTGCAATCCGATGCTGAACTGTGAGCAAGTGACCGTATAATCACCGCAAAACGTATATAGTGACCGTAATCAGCTTATTCTGAAGTTCGGTGACCGTATTACGCTTTTCTCTCTGTAGGCCCTCCAAAACTACATCTCTACACGTTCTCGCATGTTACATCTAACAACTATGCAATACAGCACTACTACTACACTCTAACACAATAAATCATATGTGTTTTTAGTTTTACTAGATATCATATTGTTACTTATAATTATTCAGTTTGCATACATTAAAATTGCCTTTGAAATGTATGGCCAGTATCATCTACCGCGCGGGAAAAATCCCGCCCTTTCCTGTTTAATCGGGTTTGTATCGATGGATCGTGCGAAACAGCAAAACTATAGTACTATACAGTACTACAAGTGACAGTTCACTGGGCCGTCGTGTCGTCTACTCCTCCGTCGTAAGAGTGGAGCGCTCGCTTTCATAAATCTTCTAGTCCCTTTCGCCGACATGTGGGACATCAAGCTACCGGGTCCACGTGCCATACCGGAATACAGTGCAGAGCAGCCGGGGTGAAGCACCCCAGTCATGGCGCCGGCGTAGTAATGAGCAATGAGGCGTCAAATCACAAAGCTGCACCTTTCCCGCAGTTAAGTTGGAGGGACGAAGCAACCATCATTTCACTCGTTGCTGAATCCGCTTCTCCCTCATCTTCTTCAACTTAACCACGTGTTGCTTCTGCCGTTGTTCTGCCTCATGTGGGACGCGGATCGGCTTGGTAAAGCACTGACACGTGGGACCGCATGTTAGCAAACCGCCAGGACAACGTCCTCCGAAAATAAGAAGCCTAATCCTAGACTTACAAAGGGCTACGTAGCTGCTACGTATACTTTCCATCTAATCTATATATGCCCCCCTGATTTTCAGGTGGGGTGGGCCTAATCCTCTCCTTTAATCCAATCAAATAGTCCCACATCACATCAGTTCGTAACTTTACGTAAACCATTACGTGGATGTAGCATTGCTCAAATAAGAAACCTCCCCCGCCATCCGCGCGGCAAAATCACCTCCTTTTTACTAATCTTGATTCTATAATTTTTTAGATCAATATAATTGAGATTTGTATAGATAGCACACAGGAGCAAAACCAAGTGGTACGGTTAAGGGCATCCACAATGTGTAGCCAAATGTGAAAATAGCTTTTGGCATCGTGGGAACCATTGTGGACGGTGTTGCCAAAGCCAAAAAGATGGAACCGAAGCTCCCTGATTGATTGATTGAAGGAATAGAAAAATGCAACGTCTCTCCTCTTTCTCCCATGCTTGGACGCATGTAGTACAGTATAGAGCACAGAGTCTACTCCCCTGTCCCTTCTATCACAAATCACAAAGCAGTGAGGCGTCAAATCACAAAAGCACGGACGAAGCAACCATCATTTCACTCTTCGCTGACTCCGCTTCTCCATCGTCTTCTTCGAGAAACCATCTCACCGCACTAGTACTCCTAGTAGTACTAGTAAAGGACTTCCTGGATGCAAATAAGGCGGTTGTCTCGGCTTGCAGGCGGCACTTGCGAACGACTTACCGTGGTCTCCCTCAATGGTGTTCTCCGTCGAACGCACTTCGCCAAACCACCAAAAAAAAGATATCGTCGACGTCACCGCAATGGGGAAGGAAGTCAAATATAGTTACTACCTCCATTTTTTTGTACACAAGGCCAGTATATCAAAATTACAATTTGCAAAGGGCCACTAACACTAATCGAGGCAAAATTGATGGGGTTAGCAACCAAGGACATTAATATCCCCTGCATGCATGCGGAAGTGAGAAGGTTGGTTTGCATGGCGCTGCATTAATCAAGCGATGAGGAGTGAGATGGTTAGCTCTTTGGTCTTTGGAGAAAAAAATACGCATTAATTGACACGTGAAACGAGGATTTGTATCGATTAAATCCCGCGAAGGAAAACCCCGCCTTTCTTTTTTAACACTAGTACTCCTAGTACGTACGTACTTATCCTGTTTGGGTCTAGGCCTTGCATTGCCAAACTTCGCCACACATTTTTGCCAAGCTTGCCTAAAGTTTTCAAAATGAGAAGGAGGTACACTTGCGCACGGCTGTCGCGGTCGCACCGCACCCTCACACGGTCGCTCCTGCACGCCGCGGTCGCACCGCACCCTCACACAGTCGCTCCTGCACGCCGCAAACCCAACCAAGGGAACGCACCCTCACTGACACGTGCTGTCGCATGTGAACAAACCAAACTCAGCCATCCTATCGCTGACACATAATTTTCGTTCATAGAGTATGTTTATCCAACCGCATGTTGGGGAGTATCCGTACGGCCCGTGCGGTGGTCTGTTGGGGAAGAAGAAGAGGTGAGGAAGAAGGAAAGAAGGGTTAGGAGACGTAGGATATTCATCCAACCGCCTGAAATGGTAGACTGACCCAAGTCAGGCGACTTGCATAACAAATATATGTTTTTACACAGCAAAAGATCCATAAAAACAACAACATAAAGAAAAACTATCACTGCTCGCGGAAAGAGACGGCCTCGTCGTCTTTGGCTGCCGGCGCGAACCAGCCGTCGCTGCCGACGTGTGTCTCCGCACCGTGGTTGTCCTCGGCCTCCAGCTACTCGTTCAAGCGGAGCGTGCGGGCGCTCTGCACGGACGAGAGCACAGCCCGGTTCAAGTCGAGGACGTCCGGTTCCGCCTGCAGGAGGGCCTCGATGGCAGCGGCATCCGCGCGCTCCGCGTCGAGTCGAGCCTCCGCCGCCCGGTTCAAGTCCAGGACGTCCGGTTCCGCCTGCAGGAGGGCGTCGATGAGAGCGGCATCCGCGCGCTCTGCGTCGAGTCGAGCCTCTGCCGCCCGGTTCAAGTCCAGGACGTCCGGTTCCGCCTGCAGGAGGGCCTCGATGGCAGCGGCATCCGCGCGCTCCGCCTCAAGTTGAGCCTCCGCCGCCCGGTTCACATCCACGACATCCGGTTCCGCCTGCAGGAGAGCCTCGATGGCAGCGGCATGCGCGCGCTCCGCGTCGAGTTGAGCCTCTGCCTCCCGGTCCTCCTTTAGTATCGCCATGTTGAACCGCTGGTCCGCCTGCACCATGGGGGACTCGGACGCCGGCACGAAGTCGACGTCCATCGTCTCATACCCATCGGGGGCCTTCTGCGCCGCGACCTCCGCCATGAACATTGGATCGGCTTCCTCCTCCTCGTAGCTTGGCTCCAGAGAACTCGGGGATTGGCCCGCCGCAAAGCGAGCTTGGGAACGGAGGTCTGTGGCGCCGACCGCCGCCGCGATTTCTGCGCGGCGCTCCGGCGTCAGCATCTTGTAGTAAGTGATCTTGCGGCGCACCATGGCTTTCCGGCGAACTAGGGGACGCTTGATGCGGGCTAGGGGATCGAAAGGTGGGGGAATGGGCTGGAGATTTGGTGTGGTTTTAGGGCAGTGGCTGGCGTAGGCCGAGCAGCGAAGGTTCTGGTGTGAATAGTGGTTCCGGTGACGACCGGTCAATCGGTTTTGACTGTACATCGCTCTTGTCGCGTTCGCGTTGCAGCCCGGCACGCTGGACCCTCCACGTCGCTCACCGAATGGAACGCGCTTCGTCTTGCGTTTTCGCTCGCTTGTGGGACCGCAGTTGAGAGCAAACCGACGTCCCTCCCCCTCCCCCGCCCGCGTCATTTATTATACCACCACTCCCTCCGTTTTATGCGGAGTAAATAAAAACAGAGGGAGTATACTACGGATGAGGATCCCCTGACGTGGCCGAACCCATTGAGTAACTGACATGCGGGGCCTAGCAAGCATGGGGTCCGCCAGTAAGTGACCGAAAGGGAGGGTAAGGCAGGGATACCTACGTCAGAGGATCCACTTCCACTATACTACTTTGACCAAATGTTAGAGTAATAATATATGACATGCAACTTACACAAATGTTAGAGTAATAATATATGACATGCAACTTACACAAAGCATACAGGGTCTAATGCGTTTTTCGAGGCTAACTTTGACCAAATGTTAGAGTAATAATATATGACATGCAACTTACACAAAGCATACGGTCAAATTCGTATGTGAAAGGAGTTTCCAATGATATAATTTTCACATTATACATCTCATGTACTATTAATCTTGTCAATAGTCAAATTGGAAACCATCTCGAGTACAAATCTAGGAGTACGTACGAATCTAACAATATTGATTGGGCGTTGTTGAATGTTGATACCTTTTTGATCAAAGTAGAGATACTTTGACTACACATAAAACTTATATGTAAACTAGAAAGGATAGGGGGAGTATATTGTACGTTCAAAAACGAAACGAACATTGAATACCCTTTATATATGATTTGCGGATGCTATGATCACCGGTTCAAAATTTTGAATCCGCCTTAGGTATCACGTGCCCCCACTCGTTCCCTCTCGATTTCATCTCGGGGTCCGGAGATCTATTGAAAGAGGACTAGGGTGGGTACATGCGAATGATACTCGGCGGAATGTTCAAATGAGGCATGCGGGAGGATGGACTCGACTGGAGGGCGACATGATCGATGGAGAAGAGGGTTGGAGAGGAATGAGAAATAAGCAAACGCCACATGATTATACTTGAACGGCTCAAATAAACAATAAGTTGTCTCGCTTGGCCTACATAGTGAAAGGCCTAATGCGCAACGCGGAGCACTGACGCTCGAATATGGCCGGGAAAACAGGGAAACCGACATGTGGGGCACACCCGTCGGGACGACGTAGCGCAGACTAGTCCAATGGAGGAGCTGGCCCACGACCTCCTCGCCACCGACAACCGTTCATGTGGGTCGTTGGGGCCAACAACGGGGCGCAGCTCCAGCACCGCCTCTGGACACGGCGACCGCGGTGAGCGACACGCTCATATCGTCGCTAGACACGGTCGGTTTCAGTGTGCCGAGGGTGGCGTTAGTGCTGTGGCACGACCAACGGTATGTTTGGTTTGTGCCCAAGGTTGCCCCATCAAAGCATTGGGTAGCCAAAATTTTGGTTGAGGTATTGGTTGCCCATGATTTGGCCGACATTGGCAAGAAAAATGAACTAGAGTTGGCTAGAGTTCATTGGCATGCCAAAGAAATGGCAACCATCCAAACAAAGACCAATCTTTGGGTCATGACCAAAATTTTGGTTGAGGTATTGGTTGCCCATGATTTGGCCGACATTGGCAAGAAAAATGAACTAGAGTTGGCTAGAGTTCATTGGCATGCCAAAAAAATGGCAACCATCCAAACAAAGACCAATCTTTGGGTCATGACCAAAATTTTGGTAAGGTGCACTTTGGCCACAATCCAAACACACCCCAACACCCGGCTCGTCGAGGATGCACGGGGCGCCGCGACGCGTCCGCGGAGTGGTGTAGCGCGGCCAACTGCATCCTCTGGACCTGAGACCATGCCGGGTCGTCTTGCTTTTTCAATGACATGCGGGGATCGCATGTGAGCAAAGGGCATCTCCAACGTTGCCACGACCGCAGCTGACTACCCTGGCACACCAAAACCCTCGTCCCTCGCGCCGTCGCGCGGTGCGTTCCCAGCCGGCGCCAGCTGCCCGCATTCATGCCGTCCGTTCGTATGTCGTCGTTAAGAGGCTCGGTGCCCGAGGAACCAACTCCGGCGACTTAATGAGTAAGGTGGCGTGACACCAAATGAACTCTAGCATCAAGGTGGCGTGTCATGCAAGAAAATGGAGATATGCAGTGCGTAAGTGAGTCGTGCACTTCGATGGCACCTAGTACTACGCAATATTTTTTCTCCTCGATGGCACGTGAATAGTGCACGTACTCAATGACAGAGCACGGGATGGTAGCCATGGACATGGTCGGCCCTTTTTGAAGAGAGTACTAATAAATAACTTTGATGTGTCCCGTCAACTCGCAGAACGACGAGAAGCTTGCTTACTACGCCTTCTCCCTCGCCAACGCGTGCACGGTGGCTCGCAGCACGAGGAGAAACTTTTGCTTACAAGCGGTGGACGTGCAGCAGTTCATTTGGTGTCAGATTGCCAAAAGTATTACTGTAGTACCATAATTATTGTTCGACTTCCGGAAGAGGAGAAGAGCCAAGCGCAAGGTCACCTACTAACCTAGTACAGTACTACTATAGCCAAAGCTGGTCCACCTTTTTAGAGCATGGTTAATTAATATAGGCGGCTCTTGCAGCGGCACATCATTTAGAGCAAGTACTCTCTTCGTAGGAACAAAGGAAGTGAAACAAAAGTTGGAGTGGATGCTAGATTGCCAATTAAAACATGATTACATAGGAAAAAATCCTATAGCATTCTATCCTATGAATCAAACGACCAATGTAGGAAAATTATGAGGGGGGTCTCTCCAACAGTGTTCCTTGGCTCGCACCTAGCATCACGGTGGTCGAACTTGGAGTCATTCATCTGGTACACGTGGCATCTCAGATCTGGACACAAGGTGACGCGACCTCTCACTTCCTCCGCCATTTGAAGCGGCGCGCCGGTGGAGGGCTAGCATACTCCAATATTAGGTTGGCTCTATGTGATGTGGCAACTTCATATACTAACCGGATGCTGGCTATACTACTACGGTACTCACACTCCAAGAAGTGACTCGAAAACCATTCATAAATTGAGTCTATGACATGCATTCGCAACTGAAATGTACCATTCATTAAATACAACAAGTCATCAACACACAACGACAACGAGGATACATGTTGGATTATAGATTATTTCCAACAAAATGGAGATATGCAATGGAGATTATTTCTAACGACGCGGGAAATCTAGCATCAAGGTGGTGTGTCATGCAAGAAAATGGAGATATGCAGTGCGTAAGTGAGTCGTGCACTTCGATGGCACCTAGTACTACGCAATATTTTTTCTCCTCGATGGCACGTGAATAGTGCACGTACTCAATGACAGAGCACGGGATGGTAGCCATGGACATGGTCGGCCCTTTTTGAAGAGAGTACTAATAAATAACTTTGATGTGTCCCGTCAACTCGCAGAACGACGAGAAGCTTGCTTACTACGCCTTCTCCCTCGCCAACGCGTGCACGGTGGCTCGCAGCACGAGGAGAAACTTTTGCTTACAAGCGGTGGACGTGCAGCAGTTCATTTGGTGTCAGATTGCCAAAAGTATTACTGTAGTACCATAATTATTGTTCGACTTCCGGAAGAGGAGAAGAGCCAAGCGCAAGGTCACCTACTAACCTAGTACAGTACTACTATAGCCAAAGTTGGTCCACCTTTTTAGAGCATGGTTAATAAATATAGCCAAAGTTGGAGTGGATGCTAGGTTGCCAATTAAAACATGATTACATAGAAAAAAATCCTATAGCATTCTATCCTATGAATCAAACGACCAATGTAGGAAAATTATGAGGGGGGTCTCTCCAACAGTGTTCTTGGGCTCGCACCTAGCATCACGATGGTCGAACTTGGAGTCATTCATCTGGTACACGTGGCATCTCAGATCTGGACACAAGGTGACGCGACCTCTCACTTCCTCCGCCATTTGAAGCGCCGCGCCGGTGGAGGACTAGCATACTCCAATATTAGGTTGGGTCTATGTGATGTGGCAACTTCATATACTAACCGGATGCTGGCTATACTACTACGGTACTCACACTCCAAGAAGTGACTCGAAAACCATTCATAAATTGAGTCTATGACATGCATTTGCAACTGAAATGTACCATTTATTAAATACAACAAGTCATCAACACACAACGACAACGAGGATACATGTTGGATTATAGATTATTTCCAACAAAACATTCTAGCAAATACTAAAGTTTTCATCACACAACAAATAACAAGCAATGAAATGAACTTCAACTCAACCAATCCTCGGCGTTGGAAACGCTTGCTTTGAACCATAGGTGCTCTGGGAAGGGCCAGCTATTGTCAATATCGAGAGCAACGCAGGACTGATCATCCAGGCTGAAGCGGCATATATCAGGACCAGGGTAGGGAACCACCGAAATGTCTGAGGTATAGATACAGTTGCTTCTCATAAATGGTAGTAACGTTGTGTCAACAGCAGCTGGATCGCCTTTCACCATCATTGGATAGTTTGGTCCAAGGAAGAGCGAGTTTGCTCCAAGACTATCAATACTGAACCAGGGAGAAGGTGTTGGCGCTAGCACACTAGTATCTGTCCTGAATACCATGCAACGGGTGTTGGAATAGGTCAGGAGAGGGCGACCATGGGAGACAACACCTGCTTCCTCAGTAGTAACAGTCTGAGTGCACTGTATACAGACAAGAAGAGGTGATCCATCGGAATTAGTTGCCAGGCGCCACTGAGTATATAAGTTCCGCTCCTCCTCATGCTCGTGATCATCACCATCGTCATCTCCCCCTTGCTTATAAATTTTTTCAAGTATAGGTGGTGGAATGTTCACAGGACCTTGGAAACACAAGAAGAAGGTTAATTAGTAAAGGGAAACTTGCTAACCCGCATGCATGTGGATGAAACAATTATAATTACGGTGGAAGACAAACGTACCGAAACTACGAGGATCCCATGCAAAAACAGTGCCACGAGTGGTGGCAGCAAACACAAGATCCTCGTATTCAATTGCATCACAGTACACATCCGTGTATAGAAACTGATTTTTGAGCAATATCCATCCAGTCGAACCACGAAGGACGGCAACAAGCTTGTCGAAGATAGCAACAACTTGATAGTTCTTGTAATTCCAAGAGCGGTTGGGAACTCGAAAAATTGCTATCTTCAGTAGACGACAGTCACCATGATCGTATTTGAACGTACGTAGATCATCTGTGTGCTCAACCTCAGGGCACTCGGAGATTTTTGGAAGTGGAATCCGCTGACGAGTGTACACATTCACAAGTTCCCACTCGCAATTGTACCCAATATAAACAACCCAATCTCCATTTGCGCCAGCCCAGGACTTACCCTTAAGCGATGGCATCTTGACATCACACGTATCATTATCAAGCGGCATCAACTTGCACAAGGCGAGGCCTCCGTCGTCCGCGCCCATGCGAACAGGCTTATAGCGAAGAAGATAAGGGAGATCAAACCGCTCCTGGACCCTTGGGTTCCTTGTAATGATGTTATTAGTTGAGTCGAGAATGGTCTTGAACGAACCTGCCATGCTAGCCGAGGTGATGACGTCGCACCGATCAATGAGTTCCCCCACCACGTCATCTTTCAGATCGGGGCAAGAATAACGGGGTCGTTTCCGGCTTGTTCCCTCCATGGAGAAGACGATCGAACAATGGCAGAAGGAAGGGTGAAGGCAAATGGAGGAGGGAGGAAGAGCGTGCGACAGCAGTTCCAAATCGAGAGGGAAAGGCGAAGAGTCGGTGGACGGTTGCCAGTTTGCCACGGTACACGAAGAGGCGCCCCGGCCTACACGTCCTTTCGGAAATTGTACAAAAGGACTCGCCGTCGTCTCACTGACATGTTGGAACGGGACCACATGTCAACGAAACATCGTGTGTAATTTCTCGTGCAAAATGCGATCTGGCCGCGTTGGCCCGAGGTGCCGCATTATTTCTCGACTTTATTTTTTTAATGGCGTGCCGTTCAGTTTTGAAGCACGACTAACTGGTACTGTTTGCAGAGAAAATATAAACTACTCTACCACTACTCCACCTCTAGTACTAGTAGTATAAAAAGATATATAGGCTGGAGCTTCAGAGCTTTCTTGCTAAGGGCTGCCCACTTGCTTCTCACACTATCACCCTCTCTCCAGATCTAAAAAAGACGGCCTCTCTCTCCCTCCTCACCGGTGGTCACAGATCCGCCGGGGAAGAAAAGGACGTGCAGTGTTGACGCACTCGTCGTCGGCGAGCGAGGTCACGCACTGACGACAAGGCCGTCCTCTCAGACCTAGCGCCCGCGCGGGATGGCCTCCGTCCCCAAGCTCGCTGTCGTAGTGCGTGTGGAGGACGATGACCACGAGCGAAGCCACTTCCCGCCGACCCTCAGGTATGCTACCTCTTTTCGAACCATACCCTTGTTCTATTGCCCCATCTGCCATGTCGCTGCATGTGGATCTTTTTCCACTCCACCATCTTCCCAATTTGCTATCCTCTGCTCTGCTGGTCACGCAGACGAAAACCTTAATTTGCACTATTAAAGGAAACCCTACTTCATGCAGACTAATCCATGTCTGGGTTGAATAAGGAAAGGAAGGGAGACTGTACTGTCCAAGAGAGTAGGCATCGAACCCGCATCTAGGTTGAGAAGGGGAAAATCAGTAGCTAAGGAACGAGTCTCGTGTCTCTTGGTTGAAGAAGGGTAGAAAGGCATGACAACGCAATAGAGAATGACCAGGTCGATCGGTTTGTTGTCCTCACATAGGAAAAAGGTGGCTAAACATAACAAAAATGGGACGTAATCCACATATGCTGCCTGGATATTTGTTGCTCTGGGCAACCATACCTCCCTCACCACTCTATGCGTCCGTGGAGGTACATCGTACTGGTGCGCCCACTGTCCGAATGGGCCTCGCATGCTCTTAGTCTAACTTTTTTGCTGTTAGTATAACGCCAGCAGTCAAGTCAAGCAATGCTACTGCTAAAGTGATGCCACATTTAACTAATGCCGCACTCAGTCTAATGCCACCGATAAATTTAAGCAATGCCATTTAATGTCACTGGATTATTTCAGGGTTAGCTGTTGATTGTGGATGTATTAAAGATTTTTCAACTAAGGCATTCTAATGATGTTGCACAGCCAGTATACCAACGATGAAACTTGTTACTACCTTCAGATTTTTGCACTGTTAATGCTTATAGATTACATACCTCACTTTCATGAGATAAGTTAATTTTTTTGTACAGTGTCACCAAAATGCCAAGGCGCTGATGTCATTTTATTTTGGTTAAACTGCACAAAAAATTATGAAGACAAGAGGAAAGGTTAAGAGTGGGCACCTCCTCCTCCGGCTGTTCTCTTGATTCGTTCGATCAAGTTTTTATGTTTGATCGATTATCAAGATTGGGATAGCAATTTTTAAGGTCCCCCCGAGTTCGAAATGATATTTACCTTGGAGGTACATGGTTTGCAATTTTTTTATACTGTCATTAGTTAATAATGCTAGTTACCTTCAGACTTTTGTATTTGGTTTAATGCTCATGCACAGCTAGTATACCAATGCTGAAACGTGTTACCTTTACATTTTGTATTGTTAATTCTTATAGAAATCTTCCAGTGCCAGAGTTTATTGAAATCTGTTCAGTAAAACCATTGTACTGTACCCTGTAATAAAATAACTACTCTACTGTTGCACTAGCCACTGGATTAGTGTATATTTGTAGTATTCGAAATTTCGAATGGTGTTGCATTAGCGTATGGACATAAATAAAGGGTGGCAAGCTTTCCCAGATATGTGCTCAAGAAAACTACTACCTGTTTTTCTAAATACTAGTAGACGTTTGGGTACTTTAAACTGAACCGCAAAAACCTCTTATATTAAGGAACAGAGGGTGTAGAGTTCACTCAAATTATCCCGGTAAAGCTAGTCACACCTTTGTTAAAATTAATGTTCATTATGTTATCGGAGGAGGTCTGTAAGTTTGTCTCTAATGCCTGTCGACTACATACCTGACATCATGATGTAATGTTAAGTCATTTCCTTTTGTACAGTGTCACTGAATTGTCAAGGCGGTGATGGCATTTTATTTTAGTTGAACTGCACAAAATATGCTTAAAAGAAGAGGAAAGGTCAGGAATCGATCATTCTTTCAGAAAGAACTATATATGCCTTTCTGACATCAGCCTCTGTTGCCTTATTTATTCCTTCAAAAAGGTGGTTAGAAACAGTCTTGCTACCTTTTCCCATTAAGAAATTGGAATGCTTATATTTGTGAGTCTATGCTTCAACTAGTGCCACTTTTATAGTAATCACACTTTCAATATCTATGCAAACAGGGATGCTCGAGTTTAGTGGAACTGCACAAAAAGTCCAACTGGTTCAACATTAGGAGCATGTTTTCTCCCAAACCTTTATATCCAATTGGTGGCACTATGAGCTGTTCATTAAGAAGGTACATGGTTTGCTACTATCTTGCTACTCTTTTTGTACTGTCATTAGATAGTAATACTAGTGGTTTGCATGTGAATTTATTGGCAGGGTGGACCTACATTGGAGGTGCAGGACATGATTCAATGACTGGATGCTCAATTTCGGTTGTATCGATTTCACCTCTTCCATCACTGCGAACATGGATATCCTTGGTCTGATGAAGAATAGGCGCTATATTTCTGCTCTGAACAAGCAAATCAATTCAGTATGAAATTGTCCAGGGCAAAACATGACTGTATCAAATTGTCCAGTGCAAAACATGACAGATCTAAGCGGAAGAGACATGTTTAAACCGAAAATACAAGGTGGGGTATATGTTTACTAGCTGCTTGATATTTGTGCAGACAGAGATGTCTGCCCGTTGCTATTTAGCAAACACACAAAGTGACCGCAATTTTGGTTGAACTGCACAAGAGAATAGTATAGTCACTGCATGCAGTGCCATTTGAAAATAGACACAGAAAGATTGGATAGTCACTTCATGGACTGCAGAAAAGTAGTACTGTACTATTTATTGGCCAACACTAGGTGCTTCATTGCTTTGGTCTGATTATACAATGGGCATCATTTTGCCTAAGTTAAAGTTTGTATTCCGAAAATAGTCTCGCCGTGTGATCAAGAGAAGACCAAATCATATTGCAGTGGATGTTCCTCCATCATGTGTGGTTCATTCCCATGGTTCCAGCTGTTGGTGAAACCACTTACGTTTGCAAGAGGAATTGTAGACTTCACAAACAAATTTGTCATTCAGTCTGTACTGAATGTTGGCCAAGAGAAGCATCCATGTTAGTAGGAAGAACATATGTTTTTTCTAGATCTTTGCTTTTGGAGCTACATATTTGTATATGATCTGTGAATCATTGAGATGCATTAACATGTTGATCTTATGTATGGGAATCGTACTAGTTGGTTTTAGTTGTGGCTGATCTTTGCTTTTGGAGCTACATATTTGTATATGATCTGTGAATCATTGAGATGCATTAACAGTTCCTTATATCTGTTCGCTCAGTGTTTACAAGTTACCGATCGATCACTAGCTAGCCTACTAATGCGCTCCTGGCTGTTTTAGTTGCGACGCAAGATCCGAAGTGGCAGTTTTTTGAATAAAAATGCCTACCTCTGAAGAAACTGACAAGCTGCTCTGAAGAAAATGCCATGCGAATCTGAAGAAACTGCTAGCAAAAACGTTCGCAAATGCCTTATCTCCCAGCTAAAGTTCATCAATTAATGCCCTCGGCTGCGACTCGTTGCATGCTGCTCCGCGTACTGGCTGCGAGCGATTTTGAGTGCCCGCATGCAGCCGGCCGTAATTAAGGCAGCTAACTGATGCGAAAAAAGATGCGCTTTAATTGTTGCGGGCCTTTTAAATCCGTGGAATCATTATTGACAAGGAGGGAGATGATTCGAGTGCACTCGTTTGACCGTAATGCCGGCGTGCGACCCAGCACGGACGGGACGGGACGGCACTGTCAGAATTTCAGTTTCTCTAGTTTTCCACGGCAAGCTGGCGCGCTAAGCCATGCCTGCTTCATTATGCATTGAATTCCGATGACCGTCGCGCTACCTTCCGCTTATAAGTACTGTTTCTCGGCCTTCTATGGTGGCACCGTGACCCAACTCGCCCTATCCTCATAAGCCCCCACCGGCCCGACGTTGCTCGCCACTTATCCTCGCTCTCGCCACGTCCGCCATGCCCCCGCCCGTCCGCGATAGGCGTGGCCGGAGGCGGTCACCGCCGGAACTAGTGTTCGGTTTTTCACCGGAAGGCAGACGGAGGGAGGAGGCATTCTATCGGTCTTTAGATGGCAATGCGGAGATCGAGGACTTGTTGGAGCGCGACCGCCTGGCGGAGGAGCAGGAGTTGTTGGAGCGCGACCGCTTGGCGGATGAGCAGCGTATCGCCGATTTGCGCCGCCAGCGGGACATGGAGCAGCAGCGCACCGACGCTCTGAGTCGCGAGCAGAGCGCCCGCACGTGGGCCGACTACGTGGAGGCCGGCGCCCGGCAAATAGCCCTGGAGGCTGTCGGGCACGCACGCGTTCGCGACGCCGATTTTTACTACCAGCTCGTCAAGTGGGTTTCCCGCTTAGAAGCCGAAGCTTCGGTGGACCACGCCGGCATGGAAAGGGCCAACGCGCGCGAGCAACGCGCCCTATCGCACCTCTGGCAAGTCCGAGGCGAGGCGGAGGACGCCGGTGCCGGCGTTTAGCGTGTACCGCAGATGGCGGCCGGCATCGTCTAGTTAGCTAAGAGTAAGTTAGTACTTGTACGCTACTAGAGTATTAGTGGAAGTAGATAGTTAACTTGGCTATGATGGTTGTCAACGTGGAAGTTCAGTACTCTATATGTGGATCAGACCTGTTACTTTGCTCTGAATGTTGAACTTTCCGTTTGAACATATGGAATGGGCTGTTATTTTTTTAAATGGGTTGTATTTGTCCTCCACGGGTTTAGAGGCTGACTTGTGGGCCTACCAAGTTGACGCGTACACAACCAGGAGATGATTGTACGTGGAGAGGATGACAGCAGGGACCCGCCAAGGTCATGGCAGTACGCAAGCAAAGTGCCTCCTTATTTCAATCCAATAAAAAAATGGCTCCTCGTAATGGATTTCTGACATCTGGGTCCCATGCCATTGTCAACGTAGTCAATAAACGAGAGAGTTGCACAACGAGCGGCTGACATCAGGGACCCAGCAGCTCGCCCAGTTATTTTTGTTTTGGGTTAATTTGATAAATGCCACTCCAAATCTGGTGTTTCTAAGAAATGCCATTGCAATTTCCAAACTTTGAAAAATGCCATTTCATGCCATCCCCAGTGGCATTTTTCGAAGTCTGGAGTGGCGTTTTTCAAAGTTTGCAAATTGCAGTGGCGTTTTCCAAAGTTTGCAAAAATTGCAGTGGCATTTTTCAAAGTTTGGAAATTGCAGTGGCATTTTTATGAATCGCCATATTTGTTGTGGCATTTATCTAATTTGTTTTTGAGACGGAAGCAGGGTGTCAACTGGGCTGTGCGGGGCACTCTGGCATGTCTAGACAACCTTCTCTTTTATGTTTACCACAGACCAGCCCAGTAGTTTTTTTTCTTTCTGAAAATGGCTAGCCCAGTTTTTTGTGATTTGCCAAGTAAGTCGCTTTGTCAGGCCTATTGGGCTGCAAATCTTTCAAGACGAGGAGAGCTTCATTCGGCTGGACGAGAAAATGGCCTATCAGTAATGAGAAATGGGTTGTACATTTTTAAAACACATCAAACCGGCAATTACTTTCAAATTTCTTTTTTTCATTTCAAGATTTTAAATTGCATTAATTTTTATGCGTGGACAATTTGTTGGATTTTATATTGATATACATTTATTTTTAAAATCAGTTTGAATGTGACTCGAAATTTCGGGATTAAAAACAGTTCGGACCGCACCGAAATATGCAACATTTCGTATAATTTTTTAACCGTGGCCACAATATGGGCTGTAATGCTAACAAAAAGAATATGGGCTCCAAAAAAACCTTCAGAATTAGCAAATGGGCTGTAAATTATTAGAAATAATGGCAGATGGGTTGTATGCTGTTTTCCACAGATTTGAGGCTTTCCTAAAAAAAGGTTGACGCACAAGCAGTGACTGTTGGATGTCCATCCAACGGCCGTCGTGCTTCTTCAATCTCTGCTCTTCCTGCTCCAGCCGCTCAAACAAGCGCCGGCGGGACTGCCTGCTCCCTCCTCCCCGCGGCCGGCTGTGCTGCCGCGCAGGCTTCACCGCCCCACCGTACTCCCATCGCTGGCCTAGCCATCCCTCTACTCACCCACACCTGTTGTTATTCTCCGGCGACGGCAGACGAACCAGTAAACCCTCGTATAGTCGTACTCCCCTCCGCGTGGGAAACAACTGCCGAGTCTTCCCTGCCTCCGTGTCGTTCCCTTCCTAGGCCTCGCCGTCGTCCACCGCCCTGGTGCTCCCGGCGCGGCCTGGTCAACGTGGTCAACGACCGACATGCATCTGAAGTGGACTGTACGTGGAGAGGCTGACAGCTGGGTCCACGGCCGCACGCAAGGAAATGCCTCCTTATTACGCGCAAAATAATGATTCCTCCACCTGACATCTGGGACCCACCGAAAGGGCCTCTGTATTTCGCGAAAAAAACGTTACCGCCGCTGACAGCTCGGACCCACCAGCTATATCTTCGCACGCAAGGAAGTGCGTCCTTATTACGCACAAAAAAATGAATACTCCCCCTGCTAGCTGGGACCCAGTATAGTGGCAGGCTGACTTGTGGGCCTACTAAGTTGACGGGGACGGAGGGCTTTGTCAACTTAGTCAATATGCACGATTCTAGCTCCAGTGACCGTATGATGTCCATCCAACGGCCGTAGTGCTTCTTCAACCTCTGGTCTTGTTGCTCCAGCCGCCCAAAGCAGCGCCGGTCGTGCCGCATGCTCCTGCCTCCCGTGGCCGGCTGTGCTGCCGCGGAGAACTCACCGCCCCCTACTATTCCCACCGCTGGCCAGGCCCTGCGGCGACGGTAGCCTCACACCGCAGCCGAACCAATGAACCCTCGTACTCCTCTCCGCGCAGGCTTCCACTTCCGCGTCTTCCCCGGCTCCGCGTCATCCCCTTCCTAGGCCTCGCCGTCGTCCACCGCCCTGGTGCTCTCGGCGCGGCGTGGTCAACGTGGTCAAGGAACGGCTTCCATCGGACGTGGACTGTACATGGAGAGGCTGACAGCTGGGTCCACAGCCGCAGCAAGGAAGTGCCTCCTTATTACGCGCAAAATAATTATTCCTCCAGCTGACAGCGGGGACCCACCGGACGGGCCACCGTATTTCGCGAAAAAACGTTTCCCCCTGACTGCGGGGACCCACCAGCTACATCTTCGCATGCAAGGAAGTGCGTCCGAGCAAAAAAAAGATTCGCCCCCTGACTGCTGGGACCCACCAGCTACATCTTCGCAGGCAAGGAAGTGCCTAACAGTCGGGACCCACCTAGTCGAAGCGTACGTAGCATTGTCATTCTGGTCGTGAACGTGTACGTACATACTGGTCGATGTAGAGGCGCGCACGTGTCGTAGTAGAG
Organism: Triticum aestivum; assembly: GCF_018294505.1. Classification (NCBI taxonomy): domain Eukaryota; kingdom Viridiplantae; phylum Streptophyta; class Magnoliopsida; order Poales; family Poaceae; genus Triticum; species Triticum aestivum. Next base: position 72,548,839 of record NC_057814.1, on the reverse strand, counting down.
GCGCGCACGTAGCATGTACACGTACGTACAGCGGCCAGTGTGCAAGAAAGAAAATACGGCCACGTACATACATACGGGCAGGGTCTCGAACGCCTACTCGCGCATACGTACGGCCAGGGCTCGTGTACATGGCTGGGTCGGAACGGAGAAACAGCGTCGTCGTCGTGTTCATGGGGAGCCAACCGGCTGGGTCGGAACGGAATGCGTCGTCGTGTTCATCGGGAGGGCTTGGACGGAACAGCCGATGGAAACGAGGCCTGGCGTACCGCAGAACGGAGGAAACGGCCTTGTGTTCGACCGGCCACGTTTGAAACGGGATCCTGTTCATCGGGAGGGGTCTGGCGTACCGCAAAACGGAGGAAACGGACCTCCTACGGTCGAAACGGGGGTCCTGTTGATCGGGAGGGGTGTGGCGTACCGCAAAACGGAGGAAACGGACTTGTGTTGGAGCGCTACGGTCGAAACGGGGGTCCTGTTCATCGGGAGGGGTGTGGCGTACCGCAAAACGGGACTCCACGGGATACTGTTCATCTCCACCGTCGACCCCCTCCAGCCTCCACGGGCTACTGTTCATCCACCGTCGACTTCCTCCAGCCTCCACCTGCGACTGTTCATCCACGGGCTCCTGTTCATCCAGCCTCCACCACGCGCTACTCCACCAGCTACTGTTCAACCAGCCCTCTCCACGGGCTCCTGTTCAACCACCCCTCCACGGGCTACTGTTCATCCAGCCCTCCACCGTCTACTGTTCATTCTGCCCTCCACGGGGTGGTCCTGTTCATCCTGCCCTCCACGGGGTCCTGTTCATCCAGCCCCAACCGGCTCGATCGATCAGGGTCCTGTTCATCCGGAGGCAACACCACGGGGTCCTGTTCATCCACCCCCACCGGGAACTGTTCATCCAAACCCCCCAGCAACGCTCACTGTTCATCCATAGGTAGCATCGATCGGCTTCAGTTAGCAGCAGTAGCGAAGGAATCGCTCGATCGGGTTCAGTTAACAGCCATCGATCGATCGCTCGGGTTCAGTAACGCGTAGCCTGCAATGCAATCACTCGGGTTCAGTTAGAGCCCAACGGCTCGGGTTCAGTTAGAGCCCAACGCCTCGCACCCACGCGCGTGCGTGTACGAGAGAAACACGCATCGCTCGGCCCCGACCACCCACCGTATATAACCGGGAACACCCCGATATTTTCCTCGCCCTTGCTTCTACCACGGTTTTTTCCGTCATGGACGGCCGAAAGAATGTCATGTAGCTGCGTCTCCGGCCCGCCCAGGACGAAAAGCCCATTTTCTGTCATGATTTTATGTCATAGAAGTAGGACCCCACCACATCTATGATGATACCGGGTTTTGTCACAATTATCGTCATAGAAGTGTCATAAGTATGACAGGAAAAAATTTCGTTCGGCCCAAAATGTCACGGATGTGTCTTTTTTTTTGTAGTTAAACTACAGCCGAGTCTAGGGCCACCTTGGCAAGACGGCCGAGCGGGATCGCTTCGAGCGTAGAGAACGAACAACTGGAAGAACTGGAGGGGATGTCGATCGCACCTGTCTCGAGATCCGGGCCGCAGCCCGGATCTCAGCCCGCTCGGAGATGGACGGCGCCGGGAAGCCGACCGGGCGGTCCCCGTCGAGACAGGCACTGTGGCGGGAGGCAGTCACCAGAGTTGACGAAGCCCGAGCCCGACGGGCGTACGACACCGACCGAGGTGGGTGGGGGCGACGGGGGTGACCACCGTGTTGGTGGCCACGAGGAGCAGACGAGTCGGGGACGCAGGCACCGGAGGCTCCAGCAGGGCACCAGACACCGCCCGGGCAGGAGAGGGCGGGTCTGGGGCCGGCGCGTCGTCCTCCAGGATGGGAGCAGGAGCCGGGGGAGAGGCGGGGGATGGCGGCGCGGCCTCCCCAGGGGGGTCCGCCGGGGGAGACCCGAAGGGGGGAGGCACCGACGTCGGCGAGTCCGTCAGCAGCGGAGATGGCACCGCCGGGGACGGAGGTGGCGGGACGGCCACGGAGAAGGAGCAGGGCGAACGCGGCGAAGATGCCGGGAGGACGAGGAGGCTGACGCTAGAGATGTCGCTGAGCTCGGCCGAAGAGGAGGGAGAGGAGACAGGCAGCGCGGCGGGGGAGACCTTGGCGAAGGAGGCCAACCCACGCGACCGACCCGCAACCGCACCCCCGCGCCCCGGAGGGGGGTCAGATGGATCTCGCGAGGGGGAGCGACTGTGGCCAGAGCGCTCATCGTCGTCCTCCGGGTCCTCGTGACGGGAGGGGCGCAGACGGCGGTAGTGGGAGTCGTCGCGGTTGTCCGCGCCGCCCCATCAAAGTGGCCATCAGCAAGGTGTCGAGGGCGGCCGATGTGGTTGGGAGGCTCGGGGTAGATCTTGAGGTCGAATCCCTGGTCGTTGAAGAAAACCCAGACGGTGGCACGGAGAGTGGAGGAGTCGAGGCACTTGACCTTGACACAGACCTCCTCCTCTTTGCGGAGGGAGAGCTCATCCACCACCACCACCTTGCCCAGGATCTTGGACATACTGCGGATCACCTTCTCAGAGCGGGCGATGTCGGGGAGGCCAGCTATGAGGATCCATGCAGTGTCCAGCACGACAACTGCCTTAGGGTCCATCAGGGGCTCAGAGATGTTGACGATGAGCTTGTTGAGGGCGAGGGTGATGTCGTCGCTACGGGTGCAGAGGCCCAGGCTTAGGGCATCGGGGAAGACCACGGTGAAGGAGCTGTCCGAGGTCGGGGTCACCTGCCAATCCCAGACGCGACGGCAGAGGTGGTTGAGTTCCGCCTCGATCATCTCCGGCGAAGCGACCCCGGCCCCCACAATGGTCACGACCGCCAGGAGCGACGGAGACGGAGGGGGGACGTCCTCCACCTCGATGTGGAAGAAGTCGGGACCCTCAATGCCGTGGTCGTACATCATGAGCTCCTCCGTCACTGGGCGGTCCGGACATAGAGCCGCGGGGTGGCCCGACTCCTTGCAGAGGTAGCACATCGGCAGGTTGGGTCACTCGACCTGGTAGTGGCCGACAAGTCCACAATTGAAGCACGGAGGTGGATCGCGGGGAGCACCGGAGTTGGGCGCGGTCGAGGACGCGGGTGTCTGAGCTGCGGCAGAGAGGGGTCGGGCGGGACCCCTCTTCTTCTTCTTCTTGGCACCTTGGCGCCCGCGAGCCCCGGAGCCACCATTGCCTGGAGGCAAGCTCGGTGGTTTTTGGGGGGCTGGTATCGGCGAGTGGTGATGGCGTCGTTGGGCAGGGGCCGAGAGGGCGACGGAGAGCGACCGTGGTGACGCGCGGGGGAGGGGGAGCGGGAGCGGTCGCGGCGGCTCTCCCGAGAGGGGGAGCGCCGGCCATCCGCCCGCACCGGAGAGAGGCGGCCATCCGCGCGGGCCGGCGAGCACCGCGAGTCCCGCGGCGGCGAGCGTCGGGAGTCGCGGGGAGGGGAGCGGCGGGAGTCACGGGAGGGGGAGCGGCGAGCCGCGCGAGCAGGAGAGTGGCGGGCGTCGCGGGAGGCCAGCTGGCGGCGGAGGTCGGCCTCGCGGCGCTGGCCCTCAGGCGAGGCACGGCCAGCCTGCCGGGGCTCATCCAGGGGCCGCTTGGGGCGCCCGGCACCATCGCCCCAGTCGCGGGCCATGGGGAGGGGCGGCGGCGTCGCAGGGGGAGTGGGTGGTGCCGGCGGCGACGGGGTTGGGAGGAGGGGAGCGAGGGAGCGGGCGACCGGGACGGGGGCGGGGGTGGATTGCGGCTGGAGGGGAAACCCTCGTGGAAGCCAAATCCGCCCCCGAGCGGGGGGAGCTGGGCCGAGGACGAGACGCCGCGGCCAAGGGGCTGGGCTGGCCCACACACCACAGGCCGCCCAGATGGGCCGGCCACCTGGGGGGGGGGGGGTGGGAAGCAGGCCCAAAAGTCGCCCCGGGCCCGATACGGGCAGGCCCAGTCCAGAGGCGGAAACCCCGCGCCCGGCTAGGGTTCCTCCGGCCGCCGCCGGCGAGGAGAGCGCGGCGGATGACCGGCTCGGAGTGCATGGCGTGTCGAGACGGCGGAGAGAGGGTGTGCAGCAGAGTCGGGACGAACCGAAAAATGCAATGAAGGGGCGGAAAGGGGAGCGCTGGGAGAGCAATGGGGTGCCGGCGACCCTCGACGGCGGCGTAGCAGCCGGACGAGCCGGGGCGAGCCTACCGGAGGGCCTCCAGGACGCTTGGGCAGGGCCGAGCTCCGCCCGGCCGGCCACACCCCAACCGTAGGAGCGGCGACGGCGACGGCCAGCCCCCGCGCCAAAGGCGTCGCCTTTCCCCGCGGCCACCGGAGGGGAACGCGGCCGCCGGCGGAGGGGCCGAGCCCGCACCCGGGCAGCCGAACTCCCATCCCCGGGAGTAAGGCCGCCAGCGGAGCGGGGCAACGGCGGGCGAGTCGGGGCGGACGGGGGGACGCGGTCGCAGCACTCCACCGGCCGGCCCGCGGCACGGTCATCGTCTTCCGCCAGGTCCGCCCAGACTACCCGACCAGGGGGTCCAGGGGACGGGGGGAAGGAGCAGACGGGGAGGGGGGGCGGCGGGGTCGCCGGAGGCCTCGGCCAGGAGGGCGGACGGCGGCGAGGCAGGCGGGCCGGGCGAGTCGCCGCGCGGGGCGTCGCAGTCGCCCGAGTCGCCCATCTCCTTCTTGTCACGCTTCTTCACGCTTCAAGCATCAGATTCCACACTTACCATTTTTCGAACGTGGAAAGGACGAACAAACTGATATCAACAATATTCTTTCCAGCGAACCCACTTTGATTGGATGGTTATGATGATAATGTTATCCCCAACCCCCCATGGTTTGAGGTCTTGGTGCTCGCATTGTTTGGCTCAGTCTCTCGAAGGTGCTCATAAGTGTATGGTGTGCGTGTGTTCATAGAGGTGAGTTTACGCGTGTATGTATGAGCGCCTGCATCTGTACTGTGTTCCAAAAAGACATTCTTTCCAAACTTCGTAATTTAACTTGTTTTAACTCTAAAATCATGAATCCAATTTATGTTTCGTCTTAACGGTGGCTTTTGTCTCGGTTAAAACTCTTACTCTGGAGCAAACCAATATGTGGTTGGATGGTTAGAAGGACAGTGGTATCCCCGGTCCACCAGAGTTTAAACTTCAGATTTAACATTGGTGCTTGCATTATTCCTGGATTTATTTCAGATTTCCAGCGATGTTCGTTCAGTAGGAGAAGACATTCTCATCGACTGCGAGGCGCCAATGGTGACTTCGTAAAATCAAGATGCTATGCTGACGACGGCATTGGCCTCTTATGTGACGACCGGATTTTCAGGATATAAATTCCCAGAAATACGGCCTGTGAGCTCACCAGCCCCAGGATTACTGTTAGCTGATGAGGCACCAACTTGATACAAGGAAAATCCAAGCAAGTACAAAAATATGTAGTACAAGACCATTCAGGCCTAGGAGTACAACATTTGGTTCCAAATGGTTGAGGGCGGAAGCGATTGGGTACATCTGCGTCTATGGGACTCCACTTCCCACAAGAACAGCTGACCAGGATAACTCCTATCTTCGCGAGGCTGCACACGCCAACGCGTAGGTTCCGTGGTTGTCACCGCGATGCTTAACTCCGAGCAAGGAATCTGGCCAAGACAATAGCCAGGGACAAGCCAGTGAGTACGTTTGAATGTACTCGCAAACATTAAGAACACGGGTATAATAAATTCCAAAAAACATGCTCTGGATTATTATGTGATCACACGTCTGTCACGAAAAGGTACGAAAACCATGATGCACACATGTGGTTAAAAATAATTCAAAGTAAAATACCGCGGTGCCAAACGAGTGTCTGAAAGACTCCTCGAACGAAAAATGCGGAAAAATAATACAGGTGCCAAACGAGTGTCTGAATGACTCCTCGAGCGGAAAATGCAGAAATAATAATGCCGCAGTCGGGCGTCGGGGCGACACCACATAAAGGGCTTATAAAAGATAAAAGAACAACAAGCATGCCGCAGTCGGGCGTCTAAGCGACACCACAGAAGGGGCTTATAAGAAAAATAATCACAGCGAATATCCAGGAGGTAGGACCATCCCAGGGATACTCGATAACATACGTAATATAAATGGTTAGTCCAAAAATATTAAAGATCATAATCCATAGGTACCATAATCATAAACAATATTTAGTACAGTCGTTTCTCCATCCGAAAACCGATAATTTAGTCAAGTCGTATCTCCATCCGAATACCGCTACAGAGTTCTAGTTAAATCGTTCTCCATTCGAATACCGTTACCAGACTCAACTCAGACTGTGGTCTTTACTCAAGGACATGATGATCCAACAGGATATATCCTCTGTAGAGGGAGTACCATTTTTCCACGAGTAACGGGATTACTCAGTCCCTCGGGACTAATTCCGCCTACGGTCTTTTGATTGAAAACACGCCTGACCTGCACACACCAGCTTAACTCACCAGTGTCTGGAATCACCCACGACACCTGCCAAGCAAAACTCTAAGTGGGGAGGCTACAACCTCGACGTAGCATGGGATCACAAAATTTATACCGCGCGCAAACTGGGGAAGCTATCCCCTTCGGCTACAACCGAAACACCCATGCCCCCGGACCGAATGACAGGCTTTAATCCATGGCCATGGGACCCTCATCATGGCCTCTCTGTACGGTGTGTGCTTTGGAAAGGGGTTGACAACCTACTGAACCATACCCTGTCCCCTGCAGGGACAAGTGGTGGCACCAACAAAAAGGAAGCTATTGATCAAGACTTGGTCTAAAACCGACTCAGGTGGTCCAAGAATCCACCAACAATATTACCACTTGTGAAATAAATCACCACTCCTCGAGCCTCACCATGCTATGCCGGGCATACTCGTCTCGACGAGGGATTAGGGACAAGCTCGTGTCTACCCAAGGCCACGACTTTCCCGGCTTCCTACCGGTGTGCAAGAGAAGCTCACGAGGATGATCCAAATCAGTAGTGTATCTATTGCTGACCACAAACAACTCCAAAGTGCACTCATGCACGAGACTATACCGATACATAAACTACCACATACTCCAAGTCACAAGGTGTTGCGATCGCATCAAAACACCTCAACAAAATATTATGCCAGAGTTCAGAAATGCTTGCCTTCAAGAGTATGCAAAGGATGCACTTATTGGAAGCTTTCCTTTTCCTCCAAAAATCCTATTTTGCAAAATACACAAATACAAATATTTCAAACACAGTACCAAAACCTGTCTCAAATATTTTTGAAATAAATCTTAAAATAAACTAGATGAAATTTGAGAGAGGTAGGAAAAAGAATCAACTCATTTGGAGTTTTATTTTAAAAGTTATAGCCAGTCAAAGTTTGGTCAACTCTGTTTTTAAATAAAACCAGAAAAAGGAAAACGCTTCGAGGGAAATACGCTTTCGCAGCAGAGAGACGTACGCGGGGTTTTGCGCCTTCACTTAAACAGAGAGAGGGCGGACGTGCGAGTCGCTGACAGTGGGTCCAGAGGGCCCACTAGTCAGGTTTGACTGGTCTCCTTCTCCCTCCTTTCTCTGCGCCCGAACGGTGGCGAGGCTCCGGCGGTCGCCGGCGACGAACGGCGGCTCCTCGAGGGCATCTGCGGGCAGGGATGGGTTGGCTAGACCGAGGCGATCCTCTGGGTGGTTGTTGGGTCGGCGGAGGTGGAAGGAGTCGCCGGCGGCGAGCTCCGCGGCGGGGAAAAGCTACGGTGGTGAAGTGCTATTAGTGCTCCGGTGATCTCCGATCGAGCTTGGGTAGCTGGGCAGCTCCGCAAGGACCAGAGGGAGCGACTGGTGGTGCTGGTTGGGCGAGAGGGTGGCCGGTTGCGACGAATCGCACCGGAGCCTAGCGGCGGCCGAACTGGCCGGAGTTGAGGAGGACGGTCCTCTCCGGTCAATCTACGGCTAGGGGAGCTCTACGGGGAGTGTCCGATGTCGCGTGAGTGCTCGGAGGGGCTCGGGGTACCTTTATATAGGCGCTCGAGGTCGGACCGTGGCGGTAGAAGATAGGATCGCCGGCGACAGCCGTTGCTGTAGTTGCAGGGCATCGTGGCGGCGACGAACGCGTCCCGACGAGTGGGAGGATAAGCACGGCCTGTGCTCTGAGGCAGCTGGCGCGCGCTGGTGGTTTGGGCGGCGCCGTCCACGGCGGAATCTGCTGCCGACGCCGGCGTGCCGCCAAGGGCGCGGCCAGCGGCGCAGCAGGGCGCCAGAGATACCGTGGAGCAGGGGGCGGCTAGTGCGCGGTTCAGCGATGCAGAGGGGGCCAGGGTCGGGTCGCGTCGAGTGCGGCAGTGCAGCGTGTCGGCGTAGTGCGCGCGCGTGCAAAACGTGCGCTCTGGGCGCGCCCAGAGCACGCACGGCACCTGCTTGACGAAATGCCAGCGCGCTCTAGAGCTCGAGGGTGGAGCTGGCACTGCACAGGATGGAAGTGGGGGTAGCAAGACACTCAGTGGACAAGGTGGATAGGTCAGGGGTCCAAGTCCACAATGCAAAACCAGAGAGCTTGCCAAAAATGACTGTGCACACCAGGTGTTCGACATAATGTCCAGTGCACTTAGGCAACTCTTGGAGTGGCCAAAATCTCCAGATCAGGGTCTCTTTAGATGCAGGAGATGGTGGCAAGGTTAGTTTGGCAAAAACAGAAAGTTGATAGTGCAAGCTTTGCAAAACTCCAGTTTTGGACAGAAAGAAAAAGGGTTTACAGCATGCACTTCAAAATCTCCAATGAGCCCAATCTCCTGGACTTAAGAGTTTGGTAGGGAGGGCTACAAGTAGGAGAAAGCTCAGGGTTACTAGAGCAAGGAAAAATAAGGTTGCAGTACAAATCATCAAATTGGACCAGAATGCAAAAGAGGCTGATCCACTCAAATTTTCCAAAGAACATCCCTGGGTTTTTGCTTGAAGATGAATGGTATGCATCCACTGGCATCTCCAAACACTTGGAAGAATTTTTAGAAGAATATTTAAATGGGTTGTAGTGCAAAAGTGCTTACTGGACCAGATTGTAAAAGTTGGTGTAGAGCTCAAAATCTCCAATGGCCAGAAGGCATTCTTGCACAAAAGTGATGTGGAACCATCACATGACATCCCCAAATCTTGGTGGAATTTTTAGAAGCATTTATCAAATGGTTGCAGTGCAAAAAGGAGCTCCAAATTTATGAAAGATCATTTTAAAAGAATTAAAACTTATGAAAAATAATTATGCAAATAAATCCACTGATAAAGGATTGATTTTATAAAGAGGGCACACAAGTCAAAAATACACTTTGAAGGTTTTTCCCACAAGAGGCATAAATCCAAAACCACAAAAGGTAAAACTTGACAATTGGAAAAGTTTTATTTCCTGGCAATATTTTAATAAATAAAACAAGGCCAAAATTTTGGGGTGTCACATCTTACCTCTCGGGTTGGGTCGGCAACCTTGGTACCGTGTAGGGCATTTGTGAGGGCCGAGCCAAAGCTCTGCGCATCGGTGCCGGCGACGACGACACCTACGGGCGTCACTTGCCTCAAGGGGGCGTTGTTGTGGGTCTCCTCACGTTGCCTGGGCTTCGGGGTGAAAACCCTTGTCCGTCCTTCGGACTCGACGATGGTGGCGTGTCGCTTCATCACCTTCTTGGGGGAGTTGTCGTGGAACCCCGATCCATTTCAGTTGCAGCTTGCCAGCAGCTTCGGGCTTGCCTTGTTCCTGACATGTGGCACCCAATACTATGGCGTGGGGTGGTCTCCTATCTTTTAGATGTGTCCCTGTGGTTATCGTTCTCGGTCCTTGCGATCTCCTGGCAGGAGCGGCGCTCCACGACACGGAGCGAGGGGGAGGACTCTACGGTGAGTCGGCCCCTTCCGGAGACGGCTCGGTGTGTTCGGTGCTACAAGGTCTAGTAGTTTTCTCGTGGTGGCGCGGTTTCACTCTTGTTCAATGGTTTTTGGTGTCTTGTTAGGTGTGGCGTCTCCTATTTTCCTGTGCGGCTTTGGGTTAGGGGCACTTGTGCCACTCGCTCAGATGCCGTTGTATTTTTCTTTTGGCCTGCTTTCTCGAGGGTTTCCTCGCCACTTTGTATCGGTTTGGCAGTTTGTGCCTTTATTTATAAAGGGGGCCGAAAGTCTGTTTCGAGAATATGGAAATACACTTTGGTTCATGGTTGTATCTACACCCTATATAGGAAAAAATTCAATAATTACAAAAAGAGTCAAAATAGTTTAGAATTTTTTTAGAATAAACTTGACTTTCTTTTGCACTAGTATATAAATTTTCTCGAATTAAAACCATCGTCAACTTCGGGGCAAGAAATACAAAACTTTATATTATAGGACACTGTTCACACTAGTTTGGCCTTTTTTTTAAAGAAGTAGAAGGGTTTTTTATTTTTGTGGATTTTTTTCACAAGTATAATGAAAGGTCAAGTTTATTTCAATTTTGTTTTGGATTTTTTGACTTTTTATTTAATTACTATTTTCCCTATATAGTGTAGATACACCCAGGAATCAAATGTCCACGTCCCTAAATGATATTAAGACATGTTGTAGTTGGAGTAACTTACCTAGCAATATAATGCATTTCAAAGCAAATTTGCTGATATGACAAGTAATTAATAAGGAGAGAGGTGTTTGTGGTAACATAATATGTCATCTAACATAATATATCCCAAAACAAATAAATCTACATTTAAATAAATAAAGACTTGTATGATACCACATATACTACTACCCACTATAAAGATAGTAATATAGACTACTAACATATGCATGTTATTGATATAAGTTAGTTCCCTCTATGACCAGTTAAGGACTGGCCGACGAGATGTCAATTACTGCCCCCAACTACCATCCGCCTGTTTCGAGCCATGCTTGTATGAGCAGTATTTTTGTGCGCTGAGCAAATCATTATGTATATTAGAGTATTCGCAAGAAAAAGCATTAGTATCTTATTTCCCGGCAAACAAACCATCTCCCGGCCGCTGCTTCTACAAGCTCATGTGTTTGTAAAAGTTTGCTCCATCGAGGTGAAGGCCCAGAGGCCACATCGAGCTATGCTCATGGTGCCATTGATGAATGCAGGAGGAAGAAGACTTTGACACTCTCAATAATTTGATTATAATTTCATCTTTTTGTATGTGTATGTTTGTAAGGACCCGTGATGCTTACTATATGGTCTTCGGCCTTTTCAAAACAAAAACAACAAACCATATTTTTTTATATGGACATCAGAACATCTTTTTTGTGGACAGAAGGAGGCGCCTGAAGGCTGATGGCAGCGGCTGACGGAGTGGAAGGGAGGTGTATGCAAGTCGGGACTGGCGTCCGATTGAAGCGGTTGAGGTCTGACAAGGCCTGGGCGGAGAGTGGGTGGTAGAGAGCAACTTCGGTCTCGAACTATGCGGATACAAAGTAAAGGTGGAGGGACAAAATGAGAAAAGCAGGGTTTTAAGCAGAGTTTTTGTGCGGTCTAGGTGTGGGACGCCTACATGAAAACTGCCTGGGAGTCCGCAAACCTCCCTAGCTTCACTTTGGGCAGCTTTGCCTTTGGGTTTGTGAAAATTCAATCGTACGAACCGATCCGTAGACATTTGATGCACGGCGATGAATGGCATAGAGTATCCGCACGGTGATGTCTCTCGAAACAGGCTTTTAACCCTGCTTTATAAATAAAGCAATCATCACGTCCATACAACAAGTTCAAGTGCCACAGTGAAAATAAAATAGTTTGCTAAGGCAACAACATAATCACACACACAAAAAAGCATAAATTCTTTGAAGAAAACTTTGTCAAGTGTCCGAAAGCTGAGGCTATCTTCCGTGAAGCAAGACGCTGTGCGGTAGCAGCCATCTCGTCTATCATGTGGGCAAGTCAATCATGATCTCTTTGTCTAAGGCCAACTCCAACGCGTCGAACCAAATGGGCCCAGATTTGATCCGTTTTTTGTCCGTTTGGACCGGCTGGAGGCGCACCGCTTGCTCGCGTCCGCTCAAGTCTGGCTAGTGCACCCAACCGGCTGACCCATTTTGACCGCCTCACCGAATTGTCATGCAACAAATATATACTTCCTCCGTCTCATAATATAAAAGCGTTTTTGACACTACAACCGAATTGTCATGCAACAAACATATACTCCCTCCATCCCATAATATAAAAACGTTTTTGACACCATCTTATTATGGAACGGAGGGAGTACATCCGAGAAGGCCAGCGACGGGCATACTTGACAGCCTATAAAAAAGAATCACCGTAGTTGATGCATCCCGGCCAAAAGTTGGTGCAGGCAAGAAGGGCCGGGGGGACAAGGGTAGCAGGCGAGAGATGCCGAAGGGGCCCGGGTCCAGGCCAGGACCGCCCAACCCCGAAACGCCGCAACACGTGGCCACCGAGCCCGCAGTTATTCCTCCTCCTCCTCCTCCGCCGGCGCAGTGAGCGACGCGCCGTCCCCGCCCGTAGTAGCAGTAGCACGACGCAGTAAAAGAGCTCTGATGCGCCCAGACCTGCTCTGCAGCTACCGCTGGTCTGTCCGTTCCTTCCTTCGTTCGGCAAGCTCCCGGCGGCCAAGGCACCGAGGAGGGCGGCGCTGGCGGAGTAGGAGTACTCACCGCTCGCCGGCGGCCTACAGGTCAACGCTATGCACCATCGCTTGCTTACTTAGTCCACGCAAACAAGGGTCTCGGTCCAGATAGCGCTCTGTCTCTTCTTTGGTGTGTGCTTTGTGGGGGTAGTCTCATCCTTGGATTTTTATGCTGACACCGTGATGTGTTCCCAGCGAGCACTGAGATGAGACTCCCGTGTGTCCCTTCCCCTTCCCCTTCCCCTAGTCCTAGGATAATTCGTCGGATTTGGGCTCCAGCACGACTGTTTTTTAGTCCATATCTACTCTGTTCTTTGTCTGCTCCTTTCTGGAACAGAGCGTGTGTTCTCTTGTCCTAACTCGCTTTCTTCTCTCCATAGCCGGCGCAGGGCAGAAACAGGAGCTGCTGATCCACCTCGAACCACCACCAGATGGGGATGGGTCCCCTCACAAGTAACGAATCCCCTCCTCAGCCTCCTCCTCATGCACCACTCGATCGGCAGCCGACTGAAATCCGGGAACGCCATGCTCTGTAACAGCTTCTTCATGGGCGACGAGCTTGTGCGGGAGCCCGACATGCTCCGGCCAAGACGCCGCCTCATGCGCTCTGAAGCAGATACTCGACTCCTCCACCTGCTTGAACCATCTGGTGGCGGCCGGCGTCGCGGCGCTGCTCCTGCTCGCGCTCGCCCTCCAGCTGCTTGTCAAAATTCCACAGAGCAGAGCGTCCGCCCGGCAGCTCGTCACGCTCAGCCTCAGCTCCCCGCTGCTGCACCTGTCTGCCGTGGTTTTCAATGGCTGCCTGGGTCTGGCTTACCTCGGGCTGGGGCTGTGGATGCTGGGGAGTAGCTCCAGTCAGGACGCTTCTGCTGTTTACCTTCCACACTGGTGGCTTGTGGCAGTGTCCCAGGGACTGAACCTGACCCTTGCCGGCCTCGCCTTCAGCGTCAGGCCGCGGTTTCTTGGGGCGGCATTCGTGAGATTGTGGCCGGCCTTGCTTGCCGTCTACGCGGCGTTCGTGTGCTGTTCTTCGGTTATCGTTATTGTTGCAGAGAAGGTGATCACCGTCAAGGGCTGTTTGGATGTTCTGTCCTTGCCAGGTGCGGTTGTCCTGCTCCTTTATGGCATTCGGCACAGCCGTGATGAAGAGGGTCATGGAGGAACTGGAAATGGTTTGTACAAGCCGCTCGACACGGAGGAGACAGGCGGTGAGGTAGCTGATTCTGAGGCCCATCAGGTCACTCCCTTTGCTACTGCTGGTTTTCTCAGCGAGATGTCGTTTTCTTGGTTGAATGCTCTGATGAAGATGGGCTATGAGAAGCCCCTTGAGGACAAAGACATGACACTCTTAGGCGCCACAGATCGAGCACAGAACCAGTACATGATGTTCATGGAGAAGCTGAATGACAAGAAGCAGTCGCCGTCGCACGCCACACCATCATTCTTTTGGACTATTGTTTCTTGTCACAGGCGTGCGGTCTTGGTCTCGGGTTTCTTTGCTTTGCTCAAGGTTCTCACCTTATCCACTGGCCCAGTAATTCTCAAGGCATTCATCAACGTGTCACTTGGGAAAGGGACCTTTAAATACGAAGGCTATGTGCTTGCTGCGGCAATGTTTGTCTGCAAATGCTGTGAATCGCTATCACAGAGACAGTGGTATTTCCGCACACGGAGATTAGGATTGCAGGTGAGGTCACTCCTGTCAGCAGCTATTTATAAGAAACAGCAGAAGCTATCAAATGCAGCGAAAGTGAATCACTCTTCTGGAGAAATTATGAACTATGTGACCGTTGATGCCTACCGGATTGGGGAATTCCCATACTGGTTTCATCAAACATGGACAACAAGTGTTCAGCTTTGCATTGCGCTGGCAATTCTATACAATGCGGTTGGTGCTGCAACAATTTCATCGTTGGTTGTCATCATTCTCACCGTACTCTGCAACCTTCCGTTGGCTAGGCTGCAACACAAATTCCAGAGTAAACTTATGGAAGCACAAGATGTGAGATTGAAGGCCATGTCTGAGTCACTAGTTCATATGAAGGTCTTGAAACTTTATGCATGGGAAGCCCACTTCAAGAAGGTCATCGAGGGGTTGAGGGAGGTTGAGTACAAGTGGCTGCAAGCCTTCCAGCTTAGGAGGACATACAATGGTTTCCTGTTCTGGTCTTCTCCTGCTTTGGTTTCGGCGGCGACCTTTGTAACATGCTATCTTTTGAAAATCCCTCTTGATGCTAGCAATGTCTTTACCTTTGTGGCAACTCTGCGTCTCGTGCAAGACCCAATTAGGACAATACCGGATGTTATTGCAGTTGTGATACAGGCTAAGGTTGCTTTCACTCGGGTATCAAACTTCCTTGATGCACCTGAGCTAAACGGGCAAGTTAGGAAGAAATACTATGTTGGCGTTGATTACCCTATAGCGATGGATTCGTGTAGCTTCTCGTGGGATGAGAATACATCAAAACCAACTCTGAAGAATATAAATCTGTTAGTCAAAGCTGGAGAAAAGATTGCAATTTGTGGAGAGGTAGGATCAGGAAAGTCGACACTTTTGGCTGCTGTACTCGGAGAGGTTCCCAAAACTGAAGGCACGGTATGTTATTTTACTAACACCATCTTCTAATGAAGTGGCTGCCATATTCAGAATTTAGACATTTAGACATGCTTAAAAGAAAGGTAGCCTGTTTACAGCAGCATCATGTTCAAAGTTGTTATGTTCGATTTGCAAAGTTGTTATGAAAATTATGATTGTCAATATTTGCCAACATAAAGTACGTTAATCAATTCATGTTTTCATAACATCTTAATATCAAATTCTTGATCTTTGCATAACCATTTCAGATCCAAGTCTCCGGGAAAATAGCATATATTTCTCAGAACGCATGGATCCAAACAGGAACCGTGCAAGACAATATTCTATTTGGATCGTCGATGGACAGGGAAAGATACCGGAACACACTTGCAAGGTGCTCGTTGGTCAAGGACCTTGAAATGCTGCCATATGGAGATTGTACTCAAATTGGGGAGAGAGGAGTAAACCTTAGTGGTGGTCAGAAGCAGCGCGTCCAGCTTGCTCGTGCACTATACCAAAATGCAGACATCTATCTTCTTGATGATCCTTTCAGTGCTGTTGATGCCCATACAGCCACAAGTCTCTTCAATGTAAGGATCATATTCAGCAGATGCAGATTATATTACTGTTTGGTGAATGGTTTTACAAAGCTCTGTCTCGCAGGAATATGTCATGAGTGCTCTATCAGACAAGACTGTTCTTTTGGTGACCCACCAAGTGGATTTTCTACCTGCATTTGACACGATTTTGGTAACTTTCTCCACTATGAAAAGTCACTATTTGATGATATTTGTGCCTGTTTAATTTATATTTATTTGTTTGTTGATATTTTCTATACTTTATTTATTTTTTGATGATATTTTCTAGTTTGTATTTATTTGTTGATGATATTTCTAGCTTTTTTGATGTCATCTAAAATTAGTGGTGATTTTTGGCAGTTAATGTCAGATGGAGAGGTTATCCGGCCTGCACCTTATCAAGATCTATTGGCAGATTGTGAAGAATTTAAAGACCTTGTAAATGCCCATAAAGATACGATGGGTGTTTCGGATCTTAATAACAACTCACATTCTCAAAGAGCCAAGGAAGTATCGATCAAGGAGACAGTTGGTATTCATGGAAGCAGATATATAGAGCCTGTGAAGCCATCACCGGTAGATCAACTGATCAAGCAAGAGGAAAGAGAAACAGGGGATGCAGGTGTTAAGCCTTATATGCTTTACCTGCGCCAGAAGAAAGGCTTCCTGTATTTCTCCTTGTGTATGATTTCTCACATAATTTTCATAGCCGGGCAAATATTACAGAATTCATGGATGGCTGCTAATGTCCAAAATCCTCATGTTAGCACGCTGAAGTTAATTTCTGTGTACATTATCACCGGAGCTTGCACAATGATTTTCTTGCTATCAAGATCTTTAGGAGTCGTCGTTCTTGGGATGCAGTCATCAAGATCCTTGTTTTCCCAGTTACTCAATTCATTGTTCCGTGCACCAATGTCCTTTTTTGATTCTACTCCTCTAGGAAGGGTTCTTAGCCGGGTAAGAATTCTTATGGCAAATACAAAAAAATTCAGTTACATCGCACCGAGAGGTTTTCTCATGATGGATTAACTTGTTCTCCTTTCATCTAATGCAGGTCTCTTCAGATTTGAGTATCGTTGACCTTGATATTCCATTTGCCTTTGTGCTCAGCCTTGGTACCAGCTTAAATGCATATAGCAATCTAGGGGTATTGGCTGTTGTTACATGGCAAGTTCTGTTTGTAGCTGTGCCAATGATAGTTTTGGCAATTAGGTTGCAGGTATGGGGTATAACTTTGTTTCTTTATTTCTAAGCATCATTCCTGTGATTAGTTTTTGTCTGCTATTGTTGTTTTTTGTATCCAAAGTTCTCATGAACTGAAACCTGTTATGTTTGGTCATGTAGAGGTACTATCTAGCCTCAGCCAAGGAATTGATGCGGATCAATGGTACAACCAAGTCTGCTCTAGCAAATCACTTAGGTGAATCGATTTCAGGGGCTATAACAATAAGGGCCTTTGAGGAAGAAGATTGTTTCTTTGCGAAAAATTTGGATCTTGTTGACAAGAATGCCAGTCCGTATTTCTATAATTTTGCAGCAACTGAATGGTTAATTCAACGTCTGGAAATAATGAGTGCCTCAGTTCTTTCTTCTTCTGCCTTTGTCATGGCTCTTCTTCCTCAAGGGACTTTTAGCCCTGGTAAGAAATTATATAAACACCACGTATTTTTGCGGGTTATATAAACACCATGTTGCTTCAAATACTGGACAAAATTAAGTAGCTAGCTCGTTCTATGGCCATCGATGCTTGCAGCTGATTAGTGACAAATGTTAGATGCACTGCCATGTAAATGTTGCTACCTTTTCATTGCCTTCTGGCCGAGTTTAAACAAGCTTTTGTTATGACAACATACTTGATACTCCCTCCACTCGTAAATAGATGACGTTTTAGACATGACATGGGTCTCAAACAAACTTATTAAGCCGTTACTTACTGTATGTATAATTGTATATGTTGTAGAAAGCAAGAAGAGAGTAACATTATGAAAATATTATAGATGAAAATTTAATGATAGTATTTTGACCTTACCAATCCAAATATTTTTTATATATAAGAGCACTCTAAATTATAAAAGTTTGACTGAATGCTTTCTAGAATATTTTGTATTTATTTAATATTGCGAGAAAATTATACTTGTCGTGTTCTGCCAGGCAGAGTATGGGGAATAAACACCTTACATTTCTCAGGCTACCATGTTCTGAATATTATACTTGCCATGTTCTGATGATTTTATGGATATATTTTTATCTCTTATGAAAATTCAGTTCTAGTCCTAATGCTTATGTGCCCTTGTCAACTAATATCTGAATATTAACATTACAAAAAGTAGAGTTAGTTATTTCCTTGCTTTCATACCTGCACAGGTTTTGTGGGAATGGCATTGTCATATGGTCTTTCTTTAAATACGTCATTTGTTTCCTCTATTCAAACCCAATGCAACATTGCGAACCAAATAATCTCGGTGGAACGGGTGAGCCAGTACATGGACATACCAAGTGAAGCAGCAGAAGTCGTTGAAGAAAATCGTCCGTTACCAGATTGGCCTGAAGTTGGCAATGTGGAGCTTAGAGATTTGAAAGTAATGAAATATAAATATTACATGTACACCATACGAAGTAAAAATCCTGTGAACACTTCTAACAAATTTATGCGATTGATTTTCATTCAACAGATCAGGTATAGGAAAGATGCCCCCCTTGTACTACATGGAATTACTTGCAAGTTTGAGGGTGGAGATAAGATTGGTGTAGTTGGTCGAACAGGAAGCGGCAAGACAACGTTGATTGGTGCATTGTTTCGCCTTGTTGAACCTGCGGAAGGGAAAATCATTATAGACTCTGTGGATATCAGTACAATAGGCTTACATGACCTGCGTTCTCGTTTGGGTATCATTCCACAAGATCCAACACTTTTCCAGGGTACAATAAGATACAATCTTGATCCTCTTGGGCAATTCTCAGATCAACAAATATGGGAGGTAAGAGTGATCTTGGTAGGAGTGTACAGCCATACCTCCCACCAACCGAGCCCCGTTTCTTGTTTTATTATAGTATATGTACATTTCAAAAGAAATCGCTGAAGTGGTTACTCCATTTGTTACTATGCTGCAGGTTCTTGACAAATGTCAACTTCTTGAAGCTGTCCAGGATAAGGAACAGGGATTGGATTCACATGGTAGGAAACATCACTTCATATATACTTTGGTTTCTGGAGTTCATTTTCTAAAACTAAAAAATTGGGTAAACAGAAAACTCTGCTCTAATCATCTCAGAAATTCAAATATGTCAAGCTGTTAATAGTCCTAGGCGTATTAGCTATATCCTTTTTCTAGCATGATGTTTGGAACTATCTCATTCATAGTACTGATCAAGATCTGGTCATAATAGTTGTGGAAGACGGGTCGAACTGGAGCATGGGCCAAAGGCAGCTCTTCTGTCTGGGACGCGCGCTTCTGAGAAGGTGCCGTATCTTAGTTCTTGATGAAGCCACAGCCTCTATAGACAATGCAACAGACGCTCTCCTTCAGAAAACTATCCGGACAGAATTCAGACATTGCACCGTTATTACAGTGGCCCACCGTATACCAACAGTCATGGACTGTGATATGGTACTTGCAATGAGCGACGGTACGTTTCTCCTGCCGGCAACTTATAAGAAATAGAATGCTTTTTGGAATGCCAAATGTGCTGCGGATCTTCCCATACTAATGAGTTTTATATGACCACTTTCAGGGAAAGTAGTGGAGTTTGACAAACCTACAAAGCTCATGGAAACTGAGGGATCTCTCTTTCGCAAGCTGGTCGAGGAGTACCGGTCCCACACATCGAACACAGATATTTAGAAGAGAGAGATTGTCGATTTCATTTGTTTGTTTGCTGCAGTTTTCCAGGTGATAAAACATAAACCAGCTTTTGGAAAAGAGATATGCTTGCCTCCACAAAAAAGAATACACAGTAACCTATGCTTGATGCCTTCAGAGGAATCCATCTACTTGGTGCCCGAAGAGAAGACAGTGCCATCTTTCAGTTCTCGTCTTAATATTTCTTTTGCTATCTATTTATTGCTCCAACAAATGGGAGGGGACTTCAAATCGTCTGGAGTTTCTGAAGCTGCCCATAAGAGTTTCTGAAGCTGAACAGAGTACGTCCTGAAGATTTCCTTGCTACAACAAATGGGAGGGGACTTCAAATCCGCAACGGTCAGCAGGTCTTTTTTTTTAGCAACATCAGCAAGGCTAAATGGGAGCTCATAGTATTGGCAAGGTAACTGCAGCTCATCAAACTGATCAGTAAGGGCCTTAGGCCCATCGCACCTCTGCCTGGGATACGACTTTGAGCATACGTGTTTGCTAGAATCTTTTCTCGGCTAGCTATTCGCTTGCACATCATTTGTAGTAGCTTGGCAGTTTTTATGCTGAATCCAATGACTTTATAAATGAGGTTTCATGCGATTGGTTTCAGTTTTGCACGCTTTGATGTATTTCTCCTGTGAAAAGCAGCTTGCTTTCGTCGTTAACAACCGTGTTTATATTGCAATGCACATACGTAGTATTTGTTTTTGGCCGTACACTGGATATAAAGCATTGTACTACTACATCTGTTCCTAAATATAAATCTTTTTAGAGATTCCAACAAAGAAGCAAAATAAGTGAATCTATATTCTAAAATATGTCTATATATGTCCGCATGTAGTTTGTATTGAAATATCTAAAAATACTTAGCCTTCATTGGTTTGTAGGAATTTTGTAGGAATCCCATAAGATAGGATTTGTATAGGAAAGATTTCTTTAGAGCCCTTTGGTTTGTAGGAATAGAATCCTATTTCTATGAAGAAATTCTTCATATCCTCTACATTTCGTAGGAAAATAAACATTAGTCTAGACTCAATGGAAAAAATCCTATAATGTGAACCTAAGGGTCTGGGTAGCTGAGGTTGCTGCCAGCCCACCTGAGTTCAAGTCCCGGCTTGGACGAGTGGTGCTCGCGGAGTTTCTCCTATAAAAAAATGCGAACGAGGGTTAGCCTTTGGGTTGGTCTCATTTTTTTAACCCAAGGGCATCTTCTTTTCTATTCCTATTCATAGGATTTCAGATACATGTCATCTCATTTCCTGTGACTTTCCTATTCCTATGACTTTCCTATCCTATGAACCAAAGGAGGCCTTATATTTAGAAACGGAGGGAGTGGTATCTATCATCATGACAAGACTGGCACTAAAAACCATTCAGCAGGCATTCGATGTTAGAGTTGAATCACTCACAACTGCCCCCTCTTACTGAGAAATGCTTCACACCCTCTCAAATAGACCTGGGCATGGATGGGTCGTGCTGGGTGCCTGGGTCTGGCTTGGCATTCTGGCCGGGCTCGGGCCTTGTTTTCTAGCCAGTAAGGTAGGTCGGGCTGAGCTTCTCTTTCAAGATCTTAGGCTGGGTTTTTGGGCTTTGGACAGGAGTTGCAGTGTAAGGTATTGAAAATCGCAGCTCAGATCGGGCTTTCGGCTTAACTTTGGGCCGGGCCCATGCTTTAGAAAAGAGGATAGTTTGGGCTTCCAGCAAGGCTTCCGCTGATATTTTAAAGACCTGACATATGCTCAGGTTTACTATCAAACACAAGCACACAAGACAACCACTGAAGCTTAGCTGAATCACTGGCGATAATTCAAAAACCCAGTGAACAGTACATTCAAAAAAATCGTGAAAAAAGCAAAAAATATGAAAAATTTAGACATCCAACCTCGCGCACATGAGCATCTTGAATGCCTAAAAAAATTCAGATCTGTTTGAATTTTGTATTGGACTGTGATATTTGGCACATGTGTGCCATATAAGCAAAACTGCCACACCTCTACTTCCTTCACTTTAAATACATGCATACATTAGCATTCTTTCTCCTTTCACGTGCATTTCTTCTTCTAATTATATGCATACACTAGAGGACAAAAAAGTTGATGTCATTTTAGATTCTCTTTATTCTAATTTTTTTAAATGTTTTGTAGCTTAAACCGTCGGTCCGATGTAAAAACTGTTTTTACATAAAAGATTCGTCGCGACGAGATCTTCGAAACTAGATTCCATGTTGGCATGTTCCGATGACTTTTTTTCAGCCAAAATTTATCACGCCTAGGCTACATAAGTTACCATGCCCATTATATGCAAGTTACAGTGCTATTTCCACATAAGTTATCGAAGGCATAAAAATGATTCACCGACCCTGCAGTTCATATATTACCATGCTTTATTCATATAAGTTATCAGGCCTGCGGTTCTTATATTACCATGTTGTTTTTAGGTCTGCGGTTCGTATATTACCATGATGTTTTCATATAAGTTACCGGGGGGGGGGGGGGGGGGTGTTGTTTCTAACATTTTTTTTCGCTTGATCAAGATTACCATGGTGATTGTACGTGAAGTCTGTGATGCATATGTAACCATGCTATTTACACAAAATTTACGGGGGTATGTTTTCAACAATTTCCCCACCGAGTCAAATATTACCATGGTATTCGTATGTAAGTTATCAGGTATGCGATGAGTATATTACTATGCTATTTACACAGAAGTTACCGGGGGTATCTTTTCAACAATTTTTTTCTCCAGATCAAATTTACCGCGGTGTTTGGACCTAAATTATCAAGGTTGTGGTGTGTAATTTCTATGCTATTTACTACTCTTCCCCAAATCAAGACTATTACCGTGCTATTTACACATGAGTTCCTGAGGTATATTTTCAACAACTTCATCCACTCGAATCAAACTTATCACGGTGTTTGTACGCAAGTTATCGGGTTTTGCGGTTCATATATAACTATGCTATTTTCACTTAAGTTATCGCGGGTATGTTTTTCGACAACTTTTTTGCCCTTTAGTCAAAATTACCGTGGTGTTTTTACGTAAGTTATCGGGTATATGATTCTTATATTAACGTTCTATTATAAGTTATCGGGATATATTTTTTCAACAATTTTCTCCTCTTTGGACAAAGTTACCATGGTGTTTGCACCCAAGTTATCAAGTCAGTGTTTCCTGTTTTACCAAGGTATGCATGCGAGTAAAAGGGTAGGGGTTGGTTGGGAGCGATCTATTTTGTATTTGCAAAAAAATTCCATCCACCATATAGGAACAATGCAATCAGTTTCAATCAGGAAGGACCACTGTAGCGATTAAAAGAGTCAGTAATTACCGGGGAAATCTTTTCAACAATTTTTTCCCATGGTTAAAATTACCATGCTGTTTGTACCTAAGTTATCAGGTTTGTGGTGGAGATATTACCATGCTACTTACACAGAATTTACCCTGGGTATGTTTCTAACAACCTTATTCCCCAGGTTAAAGTTACCGTAGTGTTTTTGTGTAAGTTATCAAATGTGCATTGCGTATATTACCGTGCTATTACTAGAAATTACTAGGGATTTGTTTGCAATAACATTTTTTCTGAGTCAATAACTCTTTAAGGCCCAAAAGGTGTCCTAGGTGCAATCAAGAATGACTAGTGTGGATCCATGCATGGATCATACTAGTCAGCAAAGCTGGCCTCTTGACTCAACATGAAAGAGAGAGACTATTGGCCTAATAATGTCATGACAGATTATCATATGAATAACAATGTCAAAGGTCATAAGGCTGTGTTGATTCGACCTATATATACACATGTAAATGTTGTGTTGCCACATTCAGTAATGACAGGAGTTCAACTCCATAACATTTTCTCTCCTTTTTCTTCTCGAGGCATACAAGGATAAAGTTGCAATTAGAATAGTACTAGTAGCTATCCACGTTAGATTAGGTTACACCATCTCGTTTCTTCCTTCAGACTAAAGACCTTATATGCTGCTTTTGCCATTAATTCAAGGAGAAGGTTACTGAATGACTATAGTATTGTTTGATTTTTATTTTTTTTATGTTTCAGCCATCACAATCCTTCTCCTTCAATAGTTGGATCATCCTGTCCTACTGAATGACGGTATTGTTTGAGCCTCCTTAATCACCCCAGCCTTGAGTGCTTCAGCATGGAGGTGAACAAAAATAAGAACCAACGTTGAGATAGAAAATGGCATTTAGCCCAGTAAGAAAAATAGGCAAAAGGTTGGTTGGACTTTGAAATTTATACTTCTGTCTACACATGATAGAATTACATCCAGCTAACAACTTACTATCAAAATCCCACTCCGTCATCTTAGGCGCAAGAGACTGTTGAGCTAATAATGCTAGGACCAGTAATCAGATCAATACTAATGTGACAATTCTCAGTTTCTGTTAGTTCATTCAACCTATGTATACACATGTAAAGGTTCTGTTGCCACATTCAGTAATCCGATTCAGGCGCCGTCATACCCAGATCAACAGCAGGGACCGGATCACTGAACCCGCCCTCCGAGTTAGCTCCGTCGTGGCACCCAGAAAGAGACGCGAGAGAGGGGGGATGCGGGTGTACCGACGAAGTGGGTGCCGACGGCGACGACGACGATTGCCTGGGAGGTGCGGAAGGCGGCGGCATGCGGCTGCAGCAGGCGCTGGGGTGCCGACCCCGCAACGTCTCCCATCGCGCCACCGCGGAGCATCAATCGGGGAGGTCACGCCGGGGGATACCGGCCGATGGCCTGGCGCAGCTCACGACGCCGACAGGAGGAAGGAGGAAAAAGCCATAGGCGCAAAGGCGGAGCGAGCAAGACCGCACCTGGAGAGAAAAGTGGAAAAAAGGAATTAACGACGGGATCGCGCAGGAGGCATATCGAGCGACCGAAGCGTGTGAGGCCGGATCGGACGGAGATCAGGTCGGTTGGCACTTTTGCAATCGGGCACATGATTGCCAAATACATATTTCGTTTTGTATTTTTTATTTACTGGTCATGCCCAGTCGTCCAAACTTTTATTAAGAATATTATGGTAGAGTATTTTTTACTTTTTACAAAAGGAGGATTACCTCCGGCCTATTCATCTGGACAATGCATGCAGCCATTTTATTAATTATTCACAAAAACTTTATAAAGTAGTACATCAGATAGTCTGAAGCCACTATCTTAGCAACATCAGGTAGAGTAATTTATACAGGCTATAAAGCATCGTTCACAAATTTTTAACAGGTTCAAGGATGAACATCTTGTGTCTACAATACCATGCACAGGAAATTTACGACAACACTTTATAACTGGTAAGCTGGTCTGCATCCTCGTCATCCTGGGACGAGAAGAAGCGCTGCAGCTTGAACGACATCTCCGGGAAGACGCGGGTGGGACGGTAGTCCTTGTTGAGGCAGACGACGGTCGCCGTCGCTTCCAAAACAAGCTGCCATGCCATGCATCAGAGGAGATCAACGGGCGCGTGCTTGTGGGATGATTGATCAGTACAAGGGGTGGTAATCGTGATCGTTTGTGCGCGTACCTCACGGTTTGGCAGCGTCTCGATGATGTGATCGACGAGTATCCTTGTGCCCTTTATCTGGACAAGCCTCACCTTGACAACAAACTTCGCACCTCGCTGGGCATCAATCAGTATAGGAAGAGAGAATGATTAATGCTCTATAAAGCTTGAGGTTTCCGGGTTTGAAAATACTAAAAACCTTGAGATTCCAAGCCTTATTAAAGGTTTCGGACGTGACATACCAGTAGAGGCTTGAAGTACTTGATGTTCAGTTCCAAGACCGCCATCGCGTTGCCGCTGCGTGCTATGGAGGTCATGCTGAAGCCAATGCTCGCAGCCATCTCCTCTCGAGCTTCATGTAATTTTAAAGTGGAAATTAAGATATAGTAGTTGTGTGCATCAATAATTGATACGGAGACGATGGAGGGTTTAACCTCCTGTCCAAAACAAAAGTAAGAACCAACACTGTGCATGTCCATAATAAAAGGTAAATGACCCGAGCTCTGCGGTAGATAGATATCATTTTGGTGCCAACCTTTGTGGATGTAAACAACATACATGGCATTGTGAACGACTCCATACTGGTCAAGCTCGCTGTCATGGACGGTCATCTCCAGCTCGAAGAACTTGTCCGTCCTAATAAGTGAGTTGCAGAACAAACCGCAAATATATTGGACCAGATCCAAATGTTCTACAATGAATGTAAAACTAGTTTAATTCAGAAGAACCTTAGTTGTATATCTTGGCCGACGTTGCCGTTGGAGATTCCTTGGGAGCAAGTGGCATGAACGGCTAGAGCCTCCACATGGCGGGACCGATACGAATGGCGAGAGAGCAACACGGGGTGTCCGGGGAGAGAATATGTAGCTCTGGATCTAGCCCCTGCAGCATGGGCCAAAGAAGGTGGTGGGTGTTGGGTGTGGGGAGCGATGTTGGTAGCAGGCTGCTGCATGGTGCTGGAGCAGGAGGGAATTGCACTCTTCGCTCTCTCTTCTGAGGCCTGGGGGTGTATGCGGTATGCACATGCCCGTCTATATAGAGCCGGCGCTCGCATGCTTGTGGCGGCGCTTCACTCTTGCCACTTTAAATAGATTCCATCACCTACCTGCTGTCTTTTCCGTATTTTCCGTGTCGATCAATCATGAATAGTATTCTCAGTGCATGGCCAACGCATAGCCCTGTACTACTGCCCGCTGGCCACCTGCGCTCGCACATTGACTCGTATCCCCTTCAAAGACGCTCTTATATTATGATACGAAGGGAGCATATGATACTACGCACATCCATAGTGCCTGATACATGATAGTATGCTAGTGTTTGTTATGATACGGTGTCACAATATGACACTGAACACTCTTTTTTTTCATTTAATTTTATGTCATCTGATCAAAATTGTCTAGTTAGCATAGATGATAGTTCTAGTTATTGTATCCCACGCGGGTAGCTTCATGGGAGAGACGGAACGTGAACACAGAAGAAGAAGAAAGAGATAGAACAGACCCACAAAAGATAGTAGCTGCGCACGAATATGTTGTCTACGTGACCAGCATGAGCAGTAGATTCCTCCTGCCTCCATAGCCCATGCCCTTATGGGACAAAGTACTGTAGAAATTAATGGCAGTTTGGAATGTGCCATTATCGACTCACAGTGACACGGAGGCTTAAAAGGGCCAAGTAATGATGGTGCCTCTGCCACGTGGTGGTTTTTTGTTCCTTTTATGTGGAGATTTTGAAGAAAATACTTCGTGCATATTCTCACCTTATAGCCTCTCATCTGCATTGCTGACACGGTCCTCGAACATTCTTGAATTCACGCTCTAATTGGTTACTCCGACAAACATTATATTTCATCACCCCCATCACGTCTAGACTCCTCCTGACCTTAGATGAGGGATCGATGTAGGCCATTCATATTATTTGTAAAAATGCATTGGCTGGGTCTTGACCTCGAGACCTATATTGAATTCATGCTTTAGTCAGGTATTTCAAAAATATGAATTGATGAAGGAAGGCGAGCAACATATGTCAAGAACATTTTGAATAGTTGTTAAAAATTGCCATGTAGAGTATGATACTGCGGAATGTAAATGAGGAGAGATTGAAGTTGTCAATATGAACTAACACTCACTGCAAAAGCTCCAAAGCGCAAAGAAAGGGTGAGCATACTACCTCCATTCCCGTGAATAAGGCACACATGTGTTTCGAGAATCAAGTTTGAATTTCAGCAATAAAATGTGGGTTATGTTTGACAAAATTTATACCGTCGAATCCGTATTCAAAAGAAGTTTTCAATGGTACATTTTTAAACCACATAATTTAAATAAATCTCAAAATACGTGTGTGTCCTATTCACTGGAATGGAGGGAATATATACTCTCACATCTCTTATTGGGCAACTTAGACTCGCTCTGTTGGAGTAATTTTATGGTGCTTTTTTGGTTGATGACATGCATAATTTTTACCAAAAACTTACTCCCTGCCTAAGTTTAGTAGACAATCAAATGCATCGAGAAAAATAATCAACATATGTGGCATCAAATAATAATCACAAGATCCATCATGAATCATATTTTGTTGATATGAAGTTGTAGATGTTAATGTTTTCTTAATAAACTTTGATCAAACTTGAGAAAATTTAACTCAAGACATAATTCATGAGCCTTATTAGAGCATGGTTAGTATAGCCAATAGCCGGCTATATAAAAGTTGCCATCAACTATAGCCAACCTATACTACACCTTTAATATGTGGCCTACTTTTTGTCTCACAAAGAGTGTTGGAACCCATGCTGTAGCGGGCTGTAATTCTACAACCCACTTCTTTTCTTTCTCCTCTTCTCTCTCCTCCAATTAAATATAAAAAATTAATGAGAGACAAATACCTAATTTGAAAGGACGCATCAGCAAATATCTTGCATATATCTCAATGGAAGTGAATGATGCAGATAAGAGGTGTGGGTAAGCCCGGGAGCAGCCACACCTTTCTATTGTTAAATCAAACAGACAGGACGACACAGAACGAACTGAAGATGCTCCCAACATTTTGACTGCGCATACGTGTCGGCTCCATCGCGTACTAACCCATCCGCCTCGTCGTCACCATCACTCCATCGGTGTGGCTCGCTCGTGTATGCATGGGTAGCGGTGGCTCTACAGCAGTGTGTCTCATGGGCTGGCGAGTGGCGTGCTGGATCGTGGCTGAATGGATTGGATGACAATAGTGATCACCGAAAGAGTGCCTGTTTATGGGCCGGCAATGTGATTGGTCCCCTCCCATCACATGGTGATTTAATTTCCTAGGAAGGACAATGTGCTTCGCGTACGAACTGCACTGGTGGTTGGGGCGCGCCATTGCCCGCCGCCACAAATGAGATGAAGTTGTGTGCATTCAAGCTTAAGAGCATTTAGAGCAACTTCAACGGGCCGATCCAAACGGACGGCGATTTTGTCCGTTTGGGTTGGCCAGCCGGACACGAACATTCGTTTCCGTGTTTGGGTCGGTGCATGCGCCCAACGCTGGCCCGACCCATTTTGACGGCGCGAGAAAAAAAAGAATGCATGGATATTTAAAATAAAAACAACATTAATTAAACATTAAAGCCGACCACGAAGGCCGGCGAGAGTCCACGCGTTCACATTTGCATTTAAGAAAATTAAAAACAAACTAAACTACGAGGCGGCGCGCTGCCCTAGGCGTCGTTGTCGCCATGGTTGCCTCGTACGCGCCGCCCCGCGCCGCTCGTTCTCCTCGCTCTCCCGGTAGACCGCCGCAAGGGCTGCCTGGTAGGCGGCCTCCGCCGCCTGGTCCTCCCCGCGGACGACGAGCGGGGCGGTGGCACAGTGCGGTCGACTTCGCGAACGCCGCGTCGCCTTGCCTCCTCGTGCTCGAAGGCGAACCAGCGAGCCCAGTTGGGCGAGTCGGTTGCGTAGGCGGGGTCGCGGCGCTGCTCCGGCGTCTGGAGCGCCCGTCGGCGCTGCACCTCCTCCGCGTGCGCCCTAGCCGACCGCGCGCCGCCAGCACTGGGATCCTCTCCGGATCCAGGTGCCAGTCGTGCGGCAGGGTGGCGTCGGGGTATGGGAGAGGCACGCGGTGCTGCCAGTGCCACTCCGCCTGGTGCACTGGCACGTTGACGCGCTGCCTCGGCCGGCGAGCTGGCGCCGGCGAAGGCGGGAGGAACTCCGAGGGAAAAGGAATGGCGGGGAACTTGCCCTTGGCCTTGCTGCTGCCGGCGCCGGAGAAGAGCCCCATCTGGCACGGCTAGGGTGGCTAGGGTTTGCCGGCGACGGGGGAGCGAGTGTGGTTGGCTGGAAGCGGATGAGGATGGCCCCGACGCACGGTCGGCTCAAAAAAGGACGACTGCCGTCGCTGACGCGTGGGTCCTAGGTCATAAATTAAGCTGACCAGGTAGGCCGCGAGCAGTTAGACGACCGCCAGGTGGGGACGCGGCGGACACCGAGAAGGCGCGCGTGGCGTCCGTTCCGCGTCCGCGCCAACGCATTTGGGGCGCAAATTTGGGCCGCAAATGCGTCGGCGCGGATGCGAAGCGGACTCGATTTGGGTTTGGGTCGGCGCATTGGGCCTCCTCTTTTGTCCGCGCCGACCCAAACGGACGGCGGCGGATGAAATGGGTCGCCCCATTGGAGTTGCTCTTATAGCCAGACTTTGGCAAAATCCGCCCCCTAGACGCCCATGGGCGCGATCGCGGACAGGGCCAGACGGCGTCTCGTTTGGCCTGTCGGGCAGTCACACACCTCAAATATGAATCCTTAAATTCATGCAATCCATGCACATCCACCATAGAGAATAATTCATCACAATTCAACAGTTCACCAAATGTGACAAATCAAAATAAATCGTAGTTCAACAATCCAGACAAGTCAAAATGAAATTCAAGCCCGAGCGCGACAGATCACTCGCTGGCTAGATCACTAGCCGGACACCGTCCATGCCAGCTACTCCGCGGCCATCCTTGCATCATAATCCCTACATTCATTGATCTCCTTTTTCATCCCCGCAAGCCACTTCTTTGCATGCTCGTCTAAGACACTTTCACCCATCAACATTATCTTGGCATCCTCCGCGTCTCGAGCAAGTTGCAACCTCTTATTTTCAAACTCAATTTCTCCAAATGTTCGGGCCTTCTCGAGCTCCCATTTGATCGCTGCTTCTCTCTTATGCAACTCAATCTTCTGGCTCTCAATTTGTAATTCTTACTCGCCCTCTCCCGGTGCCAATCCATCCTCTCTTTTTGCGGATCCAACATGAGCTTCTACCTCTCTCCTTCCTTGTTCTCCCTTATGAAAAAATGCATGTCCATATGGAGGACATTTTTGTAGCCGCGGCATCACGGGAGGCCCTCACCTTCTCCCACTTGTTTCTCATCACTTGCCATTTATCCTTTGGCACGGTGGCTCTTCCATTCTCCCCTACAACTTCTTCCTCTTCTTCTTCTAACCCAATTGAATTGTTGGGAGTTTGAGCCATCATTCTTCCTGTTTCCGGCCTTTAGATTTGCCACAAGTTGTGTCCACTTTGGTTTGCCATTCAATAGCACCCAGCAATGACTAATATCGAATGACCTCTTCTCCGTTTCTTGATACATAGTGGCTGCCACCACCATCTAGCAAACAATGTATGTATAACAATTAGAATGCAACAAAAAACAAACAATTCAAATGATGACAAAATGAAGTACTTTAGCTTACATGAGTTAACACTCCCATTCAACTTTGAGGGAGTCCAAGCACCTGTGCATAGTAGCCGACATACTTGTTCACTTTGCCTTGAATGAGTCCCCATCGATATTGGAGAGATGCCATATTGCGGTTGGTTACGATAGGATGCGGCTCCACATATTGCTTGTGTTCATGATAATGCTTCCAAGTCTTCTCCCAATACCTATTGCCCTTTTGCTCCATGCCACATATGGGGTCCAATGATGTGGCCAACCAAGATTTAACCAACAAGATAAACTCAAAAGTTGAGAATGCCAGACCTCTTGCCTTTGTCGCTTTGGCTTCTTTTTTCGATTGAGGTTTGAAGTCCCCCCAACTTCAAACATAGGACAAGTTGGATTCCTCAACTCATAGTCCATTTGAGCCGGTTCATGATTATCATTGATAATGTTTGACATGATAAACTCCTAAAATTATCATGATTTCAAAACATTGATCATGTCCAAAATGAACTAACAGTCTATGCAGAACATCGATCATGGCATATGCAAAGTTGATCCGAGAGGAGCAAAAAGAACATACCGAGTCTTGCTATGTCATTCTGTCGAACAAGTTGTGGGCAGCTCCGGTGCCGCCAGTGCCCATGCGTGAACGGGCTGCAGGGAGTGACAGACGTCCTCTGCCGGCCTCTGCATTGGCAGAAAACTAAGAGTAAGAGGGTCGAACCCAATGAGGAGCTAAAGGTATAATTTATATTCTGTCCAAGTTCTATCAACCATCGATACAACTCTATGCACACCAAGGTTTGCTTTATCTAGAAAGAAGTAATAAACTCATTTGTAGGTGTAAAACTAAGAGTACTTTGCGGGAATAATAAAGGTTAATTTGTTTAGTAGAGAGATTTTGTAAAAATGAGAAAGATTGTCCATAGGCAATTGAATACAACATGATAGATACTTGTCATATGCAATGAGTGGCAGACATATGCTTGTTGGGGAACGTAGTAATTTCAAAAAAATTCCTACGCACACACAGGATCATGGTGATGCATATCAATGAGAGGGGAGAGTGTAGTCCACGTACCTTCATAGACCGAAAGCGGAAGCGTTAGTACAACGCGGTTGATGTAGTCGTACGTCTTCACGATCCGGCCGATCAAGTACCGAACGCACGGCACCTCCGAGTTCAGCACACGTTCAGCTCGATGACGTCCCTCGAACTCCGATCCAGCCGAGCTTTGAGGGAGAGTTCCGTCAGCACGACGGCGTGGTGACGATGATGATGTTCTACCGATGCAGGGCTTCGCCTAAGCACCGCTACGATATTATCAAGGTGGATTATGGTGGAGGGGGGCACCGCACACGGCTAAGAGATCAACATATCAATTGTTGTGTCTATGAGGTGCCCCTGCCCCCGTATATAAAGGAGCAAGGGGGGAGAGGCGGCCGACCAGGAGGAGGCGCGCCAGGAGGAGTCCTACTCCCACCAGGAGTAGGACTCCCTCCCTTCCTTGTTGGATTCGGAGAAGGGGGAAGGGAGGGAGAGAGGAAGGAAAGGGGGGCGCCGCCCCCCTTGTCCAATTCAGACTAGAGGGGGAGGGGGCGCGCGGCCTGCCCTGGCCGCCCCTCCTCTTCTCCACTAAGGCCCATGTTGGCCCATTAAGCCCCCGGGGGGGGGGGGGGTTCCGGTAACCCCCAGTACTCCGGTATATATCTGATAACCCCCGGAACCATTCCGGTGTCCGAATATAGTTGTCCAATATATCGATCTTCATGTCTCGACCATTTCGAGACTCCTCGTCATGTCCGTGATCACATCCGGGACTCTAAACTATCTTCGGTAATCAAAACGATAAACTCATAATATAACCGTCATCAAACTTTAAGCGTGCGGACCCTACGGGTTCGAGAACTATGTAGACATGACCGAGACACGTCTCTGGTCAATAACCAATAGCGGAACCTGGATGCTCATATTGGCTCCCACATATTCTATGAACATCTTTATCGGTCAAACCGCATAACAACATACGTTGTTCCCTTTGTCATCGGTATGTTACTTGCCCGAGATTCGATCGTCGGTATCTCAATACCTAGTTCAATCTCGTTACCGGCAAGTCTCTTTACTCGTTCTGTAATACATCATCCCGCAACTAACTCATTAGTTGCAATGCTTGCAAGGCTTATAGTGATGTGCATTACCGAGTGGGCCGAGAGATACCTCTCCGACAATTGGAGTGACAAATCCTAATCTCGAAATATGCCAACCCAACAAGTACCTTTGGAGACACCTGTAGAGCACCTTTATAATCACCCAGTTACGCTGTGACGTTTGGTAGCACACAAAGTGTTCCTCCGGTAAACGGGAGTTGCATAATCTCATAGTCATAGGAACATGTATAAGTCATGAAGAAAGCAATAGCAACATACTAAACGATCAAGTGCTAAGTTAACGGAATCGGTCAAGTCAATCACATCATTCTCCTAATGATGTGATCCCGTTAATCAAATGACAACTCATGTCTATGGCTAGGAAACTCAACCATCTTTGATCAACGAGCTAGTCAAGTAGAGGCATACTAGTGACACTATGTTTGTCTATGTATTCACACATGTATTATGTTTCCGGTTAATACAATTCTAGCATGAATAATAAACATTTATCATGAAATAAGGAAATAAATAATAACTCTATTATTGCCTCTAGGGCATATTTCCTTCAATGCTAACATACTTTTCGTACTTGGATCATATGCACTTATGATTGGAACTCTAACAAGCATCCGCAACTATTAAAGCTCATTAAGGTAAACCCAACCATATCATTAATTAACAAGCCCCCTTTACTCCCATACGCAACAACCCCCTTACTCGGGTTTAGGCTGATGTCGCCTCCGCGACCCATCATAAGTGAATCATGAATATATTGCAACACCCTATAGCAGTAACCCCACAAGCTTGCGCGACACGGAGAGCACCATAGGACAACACCATATTAACATACAACTCATATAAATCATACCATACTACAATTAACCCGTAGGACAAAAAAGATCTACTCAAACATCATAGGATGGCAATACATCATTGGATAATAATATGTGGCAT
Organism: Triticum aestivum; assembly: GCF_018294505.1. Classification (NCBI taxonomy): domain Eukaryota; kingdom Viridiplantae; phylum Streptophyta; class Magnoliopsida; order Poales; family Poaceae; genus Triticum; species Triticum aestivum. Next base: position 72,514,967 of record NC_057814.1, on the reverse strand, counting down.
AAAAAACCATGTTTAAGTAGACATTGCAACGGGAATAGAGAGGTTACACCGCTGCATAGAGGGGGAGAAACTTGGTGATGACTGCGGCGAAGCTGTTGGTGTAGATCGCCGTCACGATGGTTCCCCCGGCGGCACTCCGGCGCCACTGGGAGAGAGGGGGAGATAGCCCCCTCCTTCTTCTTCTTCTTCTTCCTTGGCCTTCTCTTTTGATGGGAGAAGGATTTCCTCCTCTGGTCCCTAGTCTCCCTGGCCACTGATACGTCTCCAACATATCTATAATTTTTGATTGTTCCATGCTATTATATTATCTATTTTGGATGTTTTATATGCATTAATATGCTATTTTATATTATTTTTGGGACTAACCCATTAACCTAGAGCCCAGTGCAAGCTCCTGTTTTCCCCTTGTTTTAGAGTTTCGCAGAAAACGAATACCAAACGGAGTCCAAACGGAATGAAACCTTCGCGATGATTGTTCTTGAACCAGAAGACAACCAGGAGACTTGGAGATGAAGTCGGAGGAGCCACAAGGCCACCACAAGGACGGAGGGCGCGGCCAGGGGGTAGGGCGCGCCCCCACCCTTGTGGGTCCCTCGTGACCCTCCTGACCTAATTCTTTCGCCTATATATTCCCAAATATCCCCAAACCACCAAAGGATCCCACGAAACACTTCTCCACCGCCGCAACCTTCTGTACCCATGAGATACCATCTAGGGACCTTTTCCGGCACCCTGCCAGAGGGGGATTCGATCACGGAGGGCTTCTACATCAACTCTATTGCCCTTCTGATGAAGCGTGAGTAGTTTACCTGTAACGCCCAATATGCGACTATACTCCACACGTGTTGAGGCACGACTTGGGGCATAAGCGCATATTGGTATGGTCGCAAGAGTGGTTGTATCTTTGCGCATCTCACGTGCTGAATAGATAGAATACGAGCTTTAGCTTACAATCACCACAATGTCACTCAAATAGCATCAAGATATACAATCATTCAAGATGAACACAAAGTCCGGCTACGGACGAAATCAAACGAATAAAAGACAACCACCCAAGCTAAGTCCTGATCGACCCTACTGGGCACCACTACTGATCGTCCGGAAAGGAAACATAGTAACGACCACGGTCTTCGTCGAATTTCCACTTGAGCTCGGTGGCATCACCTGCATCAGACTCATCGGTACCTGCAACTGTGTTGGTAGTATTCTATGAGCCATGGGGACTCAGCAATCATATCACCCACGGTATCAAGACTAACAAAGCTTAAGTGGGTAGGCATGGTTAAGTGGTGGAGTTGCAGCAAGCACTAAACATTTGTATGGTGGCTAACTTACGAATATCAGAATAAGATGAGAAACTACGTAACCGGTCGCAAACTAGTAATGATCAAGACGTGATCCTGAACTACTTATGTTCAATCATAACCCCACCGTGTTCTCTTCCCGAACCTCATCGAAAAGAGACCATCACGGTTACACACGCGATTGGTGTATTTTAAAGAGTTTGTTTCAAGTTCACTACAACCGGATATTAAAAACTCCCATCTGCCACATAACCGTGGGCATGGCTCTCGAAAGATTAAACCCTGCAGGGGTGTCCCAACTTAGCCCATGACAAGCTCACGATCCGCGGAGACAATCCTCCATCTTGGGACCCTCCGATCAGACTCGGAATCCCGGTGCACAAGACATTTCGACAATGGTAAAACAAAACCAGCAAAACCAGCAAAACCACAAGACAAACACTGAAGTTAGTTGAAGGCGCGCTGCAGTCATCGTCCCTCCTACACTAGATTCAGGCAATATTTGTTATAGTAAGCAATTGGAAAGTTGTCATGCTAAGGCCCCCAAGGACTAGCACATCAGAACAACAACTGTCGTCGATAAAGAGAAGAGTAGATTGTTGGGGAACACAGTATTTCAATAATTTTCCTACGATCATGCAAGATCTATCTAGGAGATGCATATCAACGAGCGGGGGGAGTGTGTCCACGTACCCTCATAGACCAAAAGCGGAAGCGGTTTATCAACGCGGTTGATGTAGTCGTACGTCTTCACGATCTGACCGATCCTAGCACCGAACGTACGGCACCTCCGTGTTCAGCACACGTTCAGCTCGATGACGTCCCTCGTACTCTTGATCCAGTTGAGGCCGAGGGAGAGTTCCGTTAGCACGACGGCGTGGCGACGGTGATGATGAAGTTACCGGCGCAGGGCTTCACCTAAGCACTACGACGATATGATCGAGGTGGAAATCTATGGAGGGGGGAACCGCACACGGCTAAACAATCAACTTGTGTCTCTATGGGGTGCCCCTCCCCCGTATATAAAGGAGTGGAGGAGGGGGGGGGGGGCGGCCTCCTATGGCGCGCCCCAAAGGGGGGAATCCTACTCCTACTAGGAGTAGGTTCCCCCCTTTAATTTCCTAGTCCAACTAGGAGGGGAAAGGAAGGGAAGGGGGAGAGGAAGGAAAGGGGGCCCGGCCCCCTTCCCAATTCGGATTGGGCTTGGGGGGGGGGGCGCCCCACCTCTTGGCCGCCTCTCCTCTCTTCCACTAAAGCCCATGTAGGCCCATTAACTCCCCGGGGGGGTTCCGGTAACCTCCTAGTACTCCGAAAAATGCCCGAACTCATCTGAAACCTTTCCGGTGTCCAAACATAGCCTTCCAATATATCGATCTTTATGTCTCGGCCATTTCGAAACTCCTCGTCACGTCCGTGATCACATCTGGGACTCCGAACAACCTTCGTTACATCAAAACACATAAACTCATAATACCGATCGTCATCGAACGTTAAGCGTGCGGACCCTACGGGTTCGAGAACTATGTAGACATGACCGAGACTCATCTCCGGTTAATAACCAATAGTGGAACCTAGATGCTCATATTGGCTCCCACATATTCTACGAAGATCTTTATCGGTCAAACCGCATAACAACATACGTTGTTCCCTTTGTCATCGGTATGTTACTTGCCCGAGATTCGATCGTCGGTATCTCAATACCTAGTTCAATCTCGTTACCGGCAAGTCTCTTTACTCATTCCGTAATGTATCATCCCGTAACTAACTCATTAGTCACATTGCTTGCGAGGCTTATAGTGATGTGCATTACCGAGAGGGCCCAGAGATACCTCTCCGACAATCGGAGTGACAAATCCTAATCTTGATCTATGCCAACTCAACAAACACCATCGGAGACACCTGTAGAGCATATTTATAATCACCCAGTTACGTTGTGACGTTTGATAGCACACTAAGTGTTCCTCTGGTATTCGGGGGTTGCATAATCTCATAGTCATAGGAACATGTATAAGTCATGAAGAAAGCAATAGCAATAAACTAAATGATCATAGTGCTAAGCTAACGGATGGGTCTTGTCCATCACATCATTCTTCTAATGATGTGACCCCGTTCATCAAATGACAACACATGTCAATGGTCGGGAAACTTAAGCATCTTTGATTAACGAGCAAGTCTAGTAGAGGCATACTAGGGACACTTTGTTTTGTCTATGTATTCACACATGTATCAAGTTTCCGGTTAATACGATTCTAGCATGAATAATAAACATTTATCATGATATAAGGAAATAAAATAATAACTTTATTATTGCCTCTAGGGCATATTTCCTTCAGTCTCCCACTTGCACTAGAGTCAATAATCTAGTTCACATCGCCATGTGATTTAACACCAATAGTTCACATCACCATGTGATTAACACCCACAGTTCACATCGCCATGGGACCAACACTCAAAGGGTTTACTAGAGTCAATAATATAGTTCACATCACTATGTGATTAATACCCAAGAGCACTAAGGTGTGATCATGTTTTGCTTGTGAGATAAGTTTAGTCAACGGATCTGCCACATTCAGAGCCGTATGTATTTTGCAAATTTCTATGTTTACAATGCTCTGCACGAAGCTACTCTAGCTAATTGCTCCCACTTTCAATATGTATCTAGATTGAGACTCAGAGTCATCCATATCGGTGTCAAAGCTTGCATCGACGTAGCTCTTTACGACGAACTCTTTATCACCTCCATAACCGAGAAACATATCCTTATTCCACTAAGGATAATTTTGACCGCTGTCCAGTGATCCACTCCTGGATCACTATTGTACCATCTCGCCAAACTCATGGCGAGGTACACAATAGGTCTGGTACACAACATAGCATAGTTTATAGAACCTATGACTGAGGCATAGGGAATGACTTTCATTCTCTTTCTATTTTCTGCCGTGGTCGGGTTTGAATCTTACTCAACTTCACATCTTGCAACACAGGCAAGAACTCCTTCTTTGACTGTTCCATTTTGAACTACTTCAAAATATTGTCAAGGTATGTATTCATTGAAATATCTTATCAAGCGTCTTGATCTATCTCTATAGATCTTGATGCTCAATATGTAAGCAGCTTCACCGAGGTCTTTCTTTGAAAAACTCCTTTCAGATACTCCTTTATGCTTTCCAGAGAATTCTACATTATTTCTGATCAACAATATGTCATCCACATATACTTATTAGAAAGGCTGTAGTGCTCCCACTCACCTTTTGTAAACACAGGCTTCACCACAAGTCTGTATAAAACTACATCCTTTGATCAACTCATCAAAGCATATATTCCAACTCCGAGATGCTTGCACCAGTCCATAAATGGATCACTGGAGCTTGCACACTTTGTTAGCACCTTTAGGATCGACAAAACCTTCTGGTTGCATCATATACAACTGTTCTTTGAGATATCCATTAAGGAATGCAGTTTTGACATCCATTTGCCAAATTTCATAAAATGCGGCAATTGCTAACATGATTCGGACAGACTCTAAGCATCGATACGAGTGAGAAAATCTCATCGTAGTCAACACCTTGAACTTGTCGAAAACCTTTTGCGACAATTCGAGCTTTGTATATAGTAACACTACTATCAGCGTCCGTCTTCCTCTTGAAGATCCATTTATTCTCAATGGCTCACCAATCATCGGGCAAGTCAATCAAAGTTCATACTTTGTTCTCATACATGGATCCCATCTCAGATTTCATGGCCTCAAACCATTTCGCGGAATCTGGGCTCATCATCGCTTCCTCATAGTTCGTAAGTTCGTCATGGTCTAGTAACATGACTCCCAGAATAGGATTACCGTTCCACTCTGGTGCGGAACATATTCTGTTTAACCAACGAGGTTCGGTAGTAACTTGATCCGAAGTTTCATGATCATTATCATTAGGTTCCTCACTTAGTTGGTGTAGGCATCACTGGAACTGATTTCTATGATGAACTACTTTCCAATTCGGGAGAAGGTACAATTACCTTATCAAGTTCTACTTTCCTCCCACTCACTTCTTTCGAGAGAAACTCCTTTAGAAAGGATCCATTCTTAGCAATGAATATCTTGCCTTCGGATCTGTGATAGAAGGTGTACCCAACAGTTTCCTTTGGGTATCCTATGAAGACACATTTCTCTGATTTGGATTCGAGCTTATCAGGTTGAAACTTTTTCACATAAGCATCGCAGCCCCAAACTTTAAGAAACGATGGCTTAGGTTTCTTGCTAAACCACAGTTCATATGGTGTCATCTCAACGGATTTAGATGGTGCCCTATTTAACGTGAATGCAGCTGTCTCTAATGCATAACCCCAAAACGATAATGGTAAATCGGTAAGAGACATCATAGATCGCACCTTATCTAATAAAGTACGATTACGATGTTCGGACACACCATTACGCTGTGGTGTTCCAGGTGGCGTGAGTTGCGAAACTATTCCATAGTGTTTTAAATGAAGACCAAACTCACAACTCAAATATTTGTCTCCGCGATCAGATCGTAGAAACTTTATTTTCTTGTTACGATGATTTTCCACTTCACTCTGAAATTCTTTGAACTTTTCAAATGTTTCAGACTAATGTTTCATCAAGTAGATATACCCATATCTGCTCAAATCATCTGTGAAAGTTAGAAAATAACGATACCCGCCGCGAGCCTCAACACTCATCGAAACGCATACATCAGTATGCATTATTTCCAATAAGTTAGTTGCTCGCTCCATTGTTCCGGAGAACGGAGTCTTACTCATCTTGCCCATGAGGCATGGTTCGCAAGCATCAAGTGATTCATAATCAAGTGATTCCAAAAGTCCATCAGCATGGAGTTTCTTCATGCGCTTTACACCAATATGACCTAAACGACAGTGCCACATATAAGTTGCACTATCATTATTAACTTTGCATCTTTTGGCTTCAATATTATGAATATGTGTATCACTGCGATCGAGATTCAGTAAATCATTTATATTAAGTGTATGACCATAGAAGGTTTTATTCATGTAAATAGAACAACAATTATTCTTTGACTTAAATGAATAACCGTATTGCAATAAACATGATCCAATCATATTCATGCTCAACGCTAACACCAAATAACATTTATTTTAGGTTAAACACTAATCCCGAAGGTAAAGGGAGTGTGCGATGGTGATCTTATTAACCTTGGAATCACTTCCAACACACATCATCACCTTGCCCTCAACTAGTCTTTGTTCATTTTGTAACTCCTGTTTCGAGTTACTAATCATAGCAACTGAACCAGTATCAAATACCCAGGGGCTACTATGAACACTAGTAAAGTACACATCAATAACATGTATATCATATATACTTTTGTTCACTTTGCCATCCTTCTTATCGGCCAAGTATTTGGGGCAGTTCCGCTTTCAGTGACCATTTCCTTCGCAGTAGAAGCACTCAGTTTGAGGCTTAGGTCTAGCTTTGGGCTTCTTCACGGGAGTGGCAACTTGCTTGCCATTCTTCTTGAAGTTCCCTTTCTTTCCTTTGCCCTTTTACTTGAAACTAGTGATTTTGTCAACCATCAACACTTGATGCTTTTTCTTGATTTCTACCTTCACCGATTTTAGCATCGCGAAGAGCTCGGGAATTACTTTCGTCATCCCTTGCATATTGTAGTTCATCACGAAGTTCTAGTAACTTGGTGATAGTGACTAGAGAACTTTGTCAATTACTATCTTATCTAGAAGATTAACTCCCACTTGATTCAAGCAATTGTAGTACCCAGACAATCTGAGCACATGCTCACTGGTTGAGCTATTCTCCTCCATCTTGTAGGCAAAGTACTATCAGAGGTCTCATACCTCTCGACACAGGCATGAGTATGAAATACCAATTTCAACTCTTGGAACATCTTATATGCTCCGTGGCGTTCAAAACATTTTTGAAGTCTCGGTTCTAAGCCGTAAAGCATGGTGCACTAAACTATCAAGTAGTCATCATACCGAGCTTGTCAAACGTTCATAATGTCTGCATCTGCTCCTGCAATAGTTCTGTCACCTAGCGGTGCAACAAGGACATAATTCTTCTGTGCAGTAATGAGGATAATCCTCAGATCACGGATCAAGTCCACATCATTGCTACTATCATCTTTCAACTTATTTTTCTCTAGGAACATATAAAAAATAAACGGGGAGCTACATCGCGAGCTATTGATCTACAACATAGTTATGCAAATACTACCAGGACTAAGTTCATGATAAATTAAAGTTCAATTAATCATATTACTTAAGAACTCCCACTTAGATAGACATCCCTCTAATCATCTAATGATCACGTGATCCAAATCAACTAAACCATGTCCGATCATCACGTGAGATGGAGTAGTTTTCAATGGTGAACATCTCTATGTTGATCATATCTTCTATATGATTCACGCTCGACCTTTCGGTCTCCAGTGTTCCGAGGCCATATCTGCATATGCCAGGTTCGTCAAGTTTAACCCGAGTATTCTGCGTGTGCAAAACTGGCTTGCACCCGTTGTATGTGAACATAGAGCTTATCACACCCGATCATCACGTGGTGTCTCGGCACGACGAACTGTCGCAACGGTGCATACTCAGGGAGAACACTTGTACCTTGAAATTTAGTGAGAGATCATCTTATAATGCTACCGCCGTACTAAGCAAAATAAGATGCATAAAGGATAAACATCACATGCAATCAATATAAGTGATATGATATGACCATCATCATCTTGTGCCTTTGATCTCCATCTCCAAAGCACCGTCATGATCACCATCGTCACCGGTTTGACACCTTGATCTCCATCAAAGCATCGTTGTCGTCTCGCCAACTATTGCTTCTACGACTATCGCTACCGCTTAGTGGTAAAGTAAAGCAATTATATGGCGATTGCATTTCATACAATAAAGCGACAACCATATGGCTCCTGCCAGTTGCCGATAACTTTTACAAAACATGATCATCTCATACAACAATTTATATATCATCACGTCTTGACCATATCACATCACAGACAGGCCCTGCAAAAACAAGTTAGACGTCCTCTACTTTGTTGTTGCAAGTTTTACGTGGCTGCTACGGGGTTAGCAAGAACCGTTCTTACCTACGCATCAAAACCACAATGATTTTTTGTCAAGTGTGCTGTTTTAACCTTCAACAAGGACCGGGCGTAGTCAAACTCGATTCAACTAAAGTTGGAGAAACAGACACCCACTAGCCACCTATGTGTGAAGCACGGCGGTAGAACCAGTTTCATGAACGCAGTCATGTAATGTCGGTCTGGGCCGCTTCATCCAACAATACCGCCGAATCAAAGTATGACATGCTGGTAAGCAGTATGACTATTATCGCCCACAACTCTTTGTGTTCTACTCGTGAATATAACATCTACCACTACAAAAAAAAAGACACATCCATGACATTTTGGGCCGAACGATTTTTTTTCCTGTCATACATATGACACTTCTATGACGATAATTGTGACAAAACCCGGTATCATCATAGATGTGGTGGGCTCCTACTTCTATGAAAAAAAATCATGATAGAAAATGGGCTTTTCGTCCTGGGCGGGCCGGAGACGCAGCTGCATGACATTCTTTGGGCCGTGCATGACGGAAAAAACCGTGGTAGAAGCGAGGGTGAGGAAAATTTCGGGGAGTTCCCGGTTACGGTGGGAGGTCGGGGGCCAAGCGATGCGCGTTTCTCTCGTACACGTACGCGCGTGTGTGCGAGGCGTTGGCTCTAACTGAACCCGAGCGAGGCGTTGGGCTCTAACTGAACCCGAGTGATTGCACTGCAGGCTACACGTTATTGAACCCGAGCGATCGATCGATGGCTGTTAACTAAACCCGATCGAGCGATTCCTTCGCTACTGCTGCTAACTGAAGCCGATCGATGCTGCCTCTGGATGAACAGTGAGCGTTGCTGGGAGGGTTTGGATGAACAGTTCCCGGTGGGGGTGGATGAACAGGACCCCGTGGTGTTGCCTCTGGATGAACAGGACCCCGATCGATCGAGCCGGTTGGGGCTGGATGAACAGGACCCCGTGGAGGGCAGGATGAACAGGACCACCCCGTGGAGGGCAGAATGAACAGTAGATGGTGGAGGGCTGGATGAACAGTAGCCCGTGGAGGGGTGGTTGAACAGGAGCCCGTGGAGAGGGCTGGTTGAACAGTAGCCGGTGGAGTAGCGCGTGGTGGAGGCTGGATGAACAGGAGCCCGTGGATGAACAGTCGCAGGTGGAGGCTGGAGGAGGTCGACGGTGGATGAACAGTAGCCCGTGGAGGCGGGAGGGGGTCGACGATGGAGATGAACAGTGTCTCGTGGAGTCCCGTTTTGCGGTACGCCACACCCCTCCCAATGAACAGGACCCCCGTTTCGACCGTAGCGCTCCAACACAAGTCCGTTTCCTCCGTTTTACGGTACGCCACACCCCTCCCGATCAACAGGACCCCCGTTTCGACCATAGGAGGTCCATTTCCTCCGTTTTGCGGTACGCCAAACCCCTCCCGATGAACAGGATCCCGTTTCAAACGTGGCTGGTCGAACACAAGGCCGTTTCCTCCATTCTGCGGTACGCCAGGCCTCGTTTCCATCGGCTGTTCCGTCCAAGCCCTCCCGATGAACACGACGACGCATTCCGTTCCGACCCAGCCGGTTGGCTCCCCATGAACACGACGACGACGCTGTTTCTCCGTTCCGACCCAGCCATGTACACGAGCCCCGGCCGTACGTATGCGCGAGTAGGCATTCGAGACCCTGCCCGTATGTACGTACGTGGCCGTATTTTCTTTCTTGCACACTGGCCGCTGTACGTACGTGTACATGCTACGTGCACGCCTCTACTACGACACGTGCGCGCCTCTACATCGACCAATATGTACGTACACGTTCGCGACCAGAATGACAATGCTACGTACGCTTCGACCGGGTGGGTCCCGACTGTCAGGCACTTCCTTGCCTGCGAAGATGTAGCTGGTGGGTCCCAGCAGTCAGGGGGTGAATCATTTTTTTTGCCCGGACGCACTTCCTTGCGTGCGAAGATGTAGCTAGTGGGTCCCCGCAGTCAGGGGGAAACGTTTTTTTCGCGAAGTACGGTGGCTCGTCTGGTGGGTCCCCGCTGTCAGGTGGAGGAATAATTATTTTCCGTGTAATAAGGAGGCACTTCCTTGCTGCGGCTGTGGACCCAGCTGTCAGCCTCTCCATGTACAGTCCACTTCCGATGGAAGCCGTTCCTTGACCACGTTGACCACGCCGCGCCGAGAGCACCAGGGCGGTGGACGACGGCGAGGCCTAGGAAGGGGATGACGCGGAGCCGGGGAAGACGCGGTAGTGGAAGCCCGCGCGGAGAGGAGTACGAGGGTTCACTGGTTCGGCTGCGGAGTGAGGCTGTCGTCGCTGCAGGGACTGGCCGGCGGTGGGAATAGTAGGGGGCGGTGAGTTCTCTGCGGCAGCACAGCCGGCCACGGGAGGCAGGAGCATGCGGCACAACCGGCGCTGCTTTGGGCGGCTGGAGCAACAAGACCAGAGGTTGAAGAAGCACTACGGCCGTTGGATGGACATCATACGGTCACTGGAGCTAGAATCGTGCATATTGACTAAGTTGACAAAGCCCTCCGTCCCCGTCAACTTAGTAGGCCAACAAGTCAGCCGACCACTATACTGGGTCCTAGCTAGCAGGGGGAGTATTCATTTTTTTGTGCATAATAAGGACGCACTTCCTTGCGTGCGAAGATATAGCTGGTGGGTCCGAGCTGTCAGCGGCGGTAACGTTTTTTTCATGAAATACAGAGGCCCTTTCGGTGGGTCCCAGATGTCAGGTGGAGGATTCATTATTTTGCGCGTAATAAGGAGGCATTTACTTCCATGCAGCCGTGGACCCAGCTGTCAGCCTCTCCACGTACAGTCCACTTCAGATGCATGTCGGTCGTTGACCACGTTGACCAGGCCGCGCCGGGAGCACCAGGGCAGTGGACGACGGCGAGGCCTAGGAAGGGAACGACACAGAGGCAGGGAAGACTCGGCAGTTGTTTCCCACGCAGAGGGGAGTATGACTATACGAGGGTTTACTAGTTCGTCTGCCGTCGCCGGAGAATAACAACAGGTGTGGGTGAGTAGAGGGATGGCTAGGCCAGCGATGGGAGTACGGTGGGGCGGTGAAGCCTGCGTGTCAGCACAGCCGGCCGCGGGGAGGAGGGAGCAGGCAGTCCCGCCGACGCTTGTTTGAGCGGCTGGAGCAGGAAGAGCAGAGATTGAAGAAGCACGACGGCCGTTGGACGGCCATCCAACAATCACTGCTTGTGCCAACCTTTTTTAGGAAGCCTCAAATCTGTGAAAACAGCATACAAGCCATCTGCCATTATTTCTAATAATTTACAGCCCATTGCTAATTTTAAGTTTTTTGGAGCCCATATTGTTTTTGTTAGCATTACAGCCCTATTGTGGCACGGTTAAAAATTATACGAGATTTGCATATTTCGGTGCGGCCGCAGTCTGAGTTCAATCCCGCAGTTGATCGAGTCACCAATCCTTCAAAAGACTACATTTGCACATAAATGGAGTTCATATTTATCGGAAAATTTCCAGCGGCTAGGTAGTAAGGCCATATGTCAATCGCAATGAAAGACCACAAGAATTTGCAAGTAATTGTGCATGGGTTCACTACAGGAAACAGCTACTTTGCCGTCTGCCACGGCGGACGGCAAAGGCTCGAAAGGCGGACGGCAAAGACCTTTGCCGTCAGCCGCGGACGGCAAAAGGCTCCGGCAAAGAAGGCTACGGTAAACAGCTGCTTTGCCGTCTGCTTCCTGGGGCGGACGGCAAAGGCTCTTTGCCGTCTGCGGCGGACGGCAAAGAGGGCGGACGGCAATAATTGCGCTGTCAGTCCGTTAAGTGGCTAACGGCAGACCTTTGCCGTCCGCCGCTGACGGCAAAATTTCTCTGGTCTTTGCCGTCTGCCTATGATGTCATCTACACGTCACTAGATGGCAGGTTCTTTGCCGTCTGCCACTGATGGCAAAGTCTTTGCCGTCTGCCACTGTAGGCAAACTGACCAAATGGGTCAGCTCCCAGGAAGCACAGTTGGCTGCCACGTGGCTTCTTTGCCGTCCGCGGCAGACGGCAAAGAGCTCTTTGCCGTCGGTGGCAGACGGCAAAGAGCCTGCATATTGGCTGTTTTTTCTGTTTTTTATTAATCCCACAATTTGCACAGAAAATATATATGACATATATAGATATATTTCCATATCACATATCCAGCACATAAGTTTCATATCACATATCACATATCACATCAGTTTCATCCATACACATTGTTCATACATAAGCAAGTTCCATCCATACACATTGTTCCATCCATATATATATTACAATGCAAAGTTTCATCAAGATAGCAAGTTCCATCATAGCAAGCTAGATACAATGCAAAGTTTCATCAAAGGAAAAGCAAGCACTCCATCATAGCAAGCTAGCTTCCATGAAGTGAATGAAATCTGCAAAATGGTAAATAAGAAAGTTAGAAATAGGTGACTAGAACAAGAAGAAGACTAGAACAAGAAGTATAAACTGGATCATTTATAAGCTAACCTAGGAGCTACTCAGGTAAATTGGGTCATTTTAGAGCTAACTTGGATAAACTGGATCATTTATAAGCTAACCTAGGTAAGATGGGTCATTTTGGAGCTAACCTAGGTGAAATGGGTCATTTTGGAGCTAACCTAGGTGAAATGGGTCATTTTAAAGCTAACGTAGGTAAAATGGATCATTTAGGAGCTAATCTACGTAAAATGGGTCATTTTAGAGCTAATTTAGTTGAAATGGATCTTTTTGAGCTAACTTAGGTGAAATGGATCATTTAAGAGCTAATTTAGGTGAAATGGATCGTTTTTTAGCTCACTTAGGTCAAATGGATCGTTTATGAGCTAAATTAGTTGAAATGGATCGTTTATGAGATAACCTAGGTAAGATGGGTCATTTTGGAGTTAACGTAGGTGAAATGGGCCATTTTAAAGCTAACGTAGGTAAAATGGATCATTTAGGAGCTAATCTAGGTAAAATGGGTCATTTTTGAGCTAACTTGGATGAACTGCATCATTTATAAGCTAACCTAGGTAAAATGGGTCATTTTGGAGGAAAATAAGCTAACTCTAGGTCATTATGGTAAGCATATTGGAGGAAATAAAGCTAAGTCTAGGTCTTTATGCATTTGTTAAGCAAAACACTAGAGAAACTTACCGTGATCAGGGAGGTGTAGGAGCGGGGTGGCTAGTGCCGCTACCTGGAGAAGGATCGTGCGATGCGTTTCTGGAGTTAAGCTGCACCAAAGATCATTTCCAATGTCTCGTTAGCATTACGACACTCAAATGTTAAGACTACCAAGTAATGTCCATTCAAACTAAACTCACCGTGCTCCCAGGAGCAATCACTGGCATCGGCGGAGCGGGCTGACCGGACTTCTCGCACACAGACTGCACATTTGGTTTTCAGAACAGAGTCATACTAGTTAGTAATGAGACTCAAATGTTAAGACTAGCAAGTAATCTGCAGAAGAAACTTACCACAAGGAGCTCGTACATGGCCCTTGCCTGCATGTCATTCCGTGCCCTCTCCTCCTCCATCATCTTTCTCGTCCTCTCCTCCATCTCCCGCTGCCTCTCCGCCGCCTCCGCCAGAAGTTTCTCCGTTCTATCTCTCTCAGTCTGTATAGCAGCCTGCAACACCACTCACATGACCATTTGTAATCATTGATGGAAGCGCACACAATGTAATGGAGAAAGATAACTGAGTACGTATCACTAACCTTGATGGCGAGTTGCACTGGCCGTTCACGAGGCCTTATCTCAGGAGCGGAGCTCGACTGGCGCGCCTTGATCTCCGGGAGAGTGCTAGGACAACGGATAAGTCCATCTCCAATGGCTATGGAGCCATGGGACCTCCCGCCACCAGATATCATCACCAGCTCTGGATCAATGGGACCCTGGCTCGGGTTAAAGTCCTCCCCTTTCCTCGCCTTCCCCTCATCTCTATATCTCACGAGCTTGTTGTGGGAGGAGATGTTGGTGAAGTTGTTTGCATCATCGAGGTCAGACTGAGAGAAAGCCTTGACTTTCTTGAAAGAGCCAGTGTGGGCCATGGCATACAGGTCGTACACCTCTGGCACCTTATCCGCCTTATTGTGGCGTGCCTGAAAGAGAGAAACAATGAAAATTAGTAATTAAAGGGCTCAAGCTAGCATGATGAATGAATTGCATGAATCATGAAGCAAACCACATACCCAGTTGCGCCCGAACTGATATAAGTTGGAGCTGCCTTGATGGTGTGGCACACCTTCCATTTGGGCACGTTTGTCCTTGGCCTGGTTGTGGAGGGCTAGCCATTCTTGTGAGCACCACTCATCGACCAACACCTCCCAACAATCCATCCGATCCGCACACCATCTCGGAGGCGCCTAAGTTAGCAAATAGAAACTTGAGCGCTACGGCTAAGAATTACTAAATGAAGGAACTTAAGTAGAAGGCCTTAAGAATTACCTTCATGTACTGCTCCTTACTCAGGAACTTATCGCGGCACGCCGGCTTGGTCTTCTTGATACCACGCAAGGCGTAGTAGTCTCGAACAGCCTGCACCCGAGCCTCGTGCCGTAAGTTCTGGAGTAGGCGCTTGCAGACGTTCTGGATAACATTTGCGCTGTCCTCCTCGTATCCCTCCTCACACCTGTAGAATGTCTGCAATCAAATGAGACAATATTGATTAGTACAATTAATAACTAGCTAGTTGAAGATTTTGAAATGTGTAAAGGAGAAATTACCCAGAACGTCCTGATCACCATGTCTGCCCTCGTGTCGCACACGACACCGTCGATAATGACATCCGGCGGGGCCGGGGCAGCCACGTAGTGCTCCCAGCTCAACCCAAGCTCTGGAAGCCGACCCTCACCAGGCAACGTGACAAACCCCGGGAAGTTTTGCCGGCAAAGAACTCCAAGGACGGAGTTGGGCCGGCGGACACTATGATGGTGGTCCCAACCCCTGCAGCATGACAAGGCCAACGCATTAGTTATTTGAAGAAACGTGAATGCAGAAGGTACAAAAATATTAAATGCACTTACGTACCTCTCCCCATCAGGGAAGATCAACCACCTCTGCTCGCGGGTCGCCGGCACGGACGGGAGCCGTGTAGCACCACGCTGGTAGACGGTGCCACCCTCCTCCTCAAGATCAGTCGGCTCCCCGCCATCATCAGCATGGCCACTCGGCTCCTCGGGCTGATCCGGCCAGGTACCCCATCCGGACGTGTGCTCCTCCGGGGTCTCGTGGGCCGAACTCTCGTGGGCCGAAGGCCAGTCGACCCGAGGCTCGTGGGCCCAAGACCCGTGGACCGGAGGCTCGTGGACCGGAGTCCGTGTAGCCTCCTCCTCGGACGAGTCCACCCTAGCAGTCACGTGCTCGGGTGAAACAGCTGGGGGTGGCGGCGAGGAAGGCGCCCTAGCAGTCACCCTACCTCCTCTCCCGCGACCACGTGCCCCACCTCCTCTCTTCCTACCTCGTCCCCTGCTGGGCACCGCGGTCGACGAAGAAGGGCCCGGCGGTGTGGACATACTGTCCAGCAACGCTCGGCGGAGAGGTACGTCTGGAATCGAAGACCTCAGACCACGCGCCGACGAAGAAGGGGCCTTGGCGCGCTCCCGACCAGCGCCCACCATCTTTCAACACCTGCCATGACAAACAGTAAACGAAATTAGTACAACATAAAAAAAAGACCGACATGAATAATAATATGTGTATCACTTAAGTGTATCATCATCAAGTACAACATTAAAAAATTTAATACCTGACACTACTAATAATCTCGATCAGTATCATCAATAAATGCATAATCATCATCATCACTATAATCAATGACGGGCTCATAGGGTTCAGTGGCATCAACATGTGCAAGGCCACCTTGACGTAATCGGTCAAGCAATGACAGGTCATCCGCAGCAGTAACCTCTTCTTGTTCCGGCTCTTCTTGTTCCTCCTCTGGGGTGATGTCGGATTCACTGTCGCTGTCTACTTCAATGTTTTGGGGTGAAGTATAGCGGTTCTTGAAACGCTTTTTGGAAAGACGTGTCTCTTGGAAGAATTCTCCTTCATATGTGTCTGGGTTAATGTGAGGTTCATAATCCTCTTCCTTTGGGGGAGATAGTCTAGCACGTGGCGGCACTTCATAAACGACATCCCAACCTTTCAGATTTGGATTAGTTTGGCAGGCCCACGGTAGATAGAATACTTGGGTCGCCTGTTGAGCCGTAATATAGACATCAGGAACATCTAAATGGGTGCTTTGGTTGATTTCAACTAGCCCTATATGTTCATGAGTCCTTCTAGTCTCCTTCGGCTGAAACCAATAACATTTGAAGACTACGACATTCGGTGGGTTTTCACCATAGAATAGAAGTTCATAAATTGCTTCAACTCTCCCATAATACTCGGTACCTCCTTCGCCGATAGCAGATACACAACAATTTGTAGACTTTCGGTCGGCCATAGATAGCTCTTTGCCATAGGTACGAAAGCGATACCCGTTGATGTCGTATTTGTCAAATGAACGGACCTTATAGTCAAAACCATTAGCGACTTGTCTCAATTCGGCGTCCATAGACTCTGAATTAGCCTACAAGTTTAATATGAAAGGATTGTTGCATTACGCACAAATTAGCGAATGAAACCGGGATAGCCGCCTACAAATTAGCCTACAAGTCTAATAGAAATTACCGTTTGTTTGAACCAAGAGATGAAACCGGGATAGCCGCCTCCTTGCTTTGCGAGAAGCTCATACTCTTCGACAGAATCCTTTTGGATCACCGCTCCATACGAGAATAAGGCGACGTATCGACTGTATGAAATATCCAGGAATAAGAGCAGTTCAAAGGAAATAGAAGTTGCGAAACTATGTACCGAGAACTTACTCGATGTACGGCCGCACTTCTATCAGGTTGTTGAAGATATACAACGAAATGGTCCGCCATTGTTCGTTATCCAAAGATACTGGATTTGAAACACTGGCTGGTGCGAGATTCCCTTTGAATAGGCTGAGGTTGGATCCACCCTTTTTAGGGTCGTCAGCATTGTACCGAGGCTTCGGATTATGCAAATGACGATTTTTGGCTTCGTAGTGTGCTGTCACGAAGTTTGCCGCCTCCTCAGTGATGAATGCCTCAGCCATCGATGCTTCAATTCTACGTTTATTTTTACATTTTTGTCGAAGCGTCTTCTGCATCCTCTCAGTTGGGTAGCACCAACGATTTTGCACGGGCCCCCCCAATCTTGCCTCGGTCGGGAGATGCAAAATCAAATGTTGCATTGGATTAAAGAAGCCCGGTGGAAAGATCTTCTCTAACTTGCAGATCAACTCCGGCGCCAACTCTTCCATTTCTTCTAGCACGCCAGGCGATAGTTCTTTCGCACAAAGAACACGGAAGAAATAGCTGAGTTCTGCCAGTACTAGCCATTCATCCTCAGGGATGAAGCCACGCAACATCACCGGCATTACCCGCTCAATCCATATGTGCCAATCATGACTCTTGAGACCAAATATCTTCAATTTATCAAGACTGGCTCCCCTCTGTAGATTCGCTGCATACCCATCGGGGAACATCAACTGCATTTTCACCCACAAGATAATTTCCCTCATAGCTGGCCTTCCAAGATTGAACCATGCCTTTGGCTTCGTCCAGTTCTGCTTTCCTTTCGGTTCTTTCATGTTTTGTAACGGCCTATCACATAGCGCCTCCAGATCGACTCTAGCCTTAGTATTATCCTTTGACTTCCCATCTATGCCGAACAATGTACCAAAAAGTGCCTCGGCGATATTCTTCTCAGTGTGCATCACGTCGATGTTGTGTGGGCAAAGGAGGTCTTTGAAGTAAGGCAGATCCCATAAGCATGTTTTGTGAGTCCAGGCGTGCTTAGAATTATACCCCTTGAAGTACCCTGGACGCTCTGGATCTGGCTCGAGAGCGTTTAACTGATCCAGGGTCTGTTGGCCTGTCAATGCATGTGGTGCAGAGTTTTTGACAACTCTACCTCTGATGAAGTTCTTCTTGTCTTTCCTGAACTTATGGCGAGGATTCAGGAACTGTCTATGCATGTCGAAGCAAGAAAACTTGCGACCGGCCTGAAGCCAACGAAACTCAAGAGCTCCCTTGCATGTGGGGCACGGGAACCTTCCATGCACACACCAGCCAACGAATAGCGCATACGCCGGCAAGTCATGCGTCGAGTACATGTACCAGACACGCATTATGAAGTTCCGTTTGCTATAGGCATCGTATGTCTTGAACCCATTATCCCAGGCTTCTTGCAATTCGTCCTTAAGCGGTTGCATGTACACATTCATATTTTTCCCCGGATAGTTGGGCCCTGGAATTATCAACGTCAGGAAAATGTTCTTTCTTTGCATAATCTGTCCGGGGGGGAGATTGAGTGGAAAGACAAATGCGGGCCAACAACTGTATTGGGCTGCCGTCATACCAAACACACTGAACCCATCCGTGCTGATGCCGACTCGAGGATGCCTCGGATCTGCCGCTTTGTCACCATGTAATTCATCAAACTTTTTCCACGCAACACCATCCGATGTGTGTACAATCATCAGATTCCCATCTGCATCTAGTTCGGTTCTTTTGCCCGTTTTGTGCCATGTCATCTGTCTGGCCGTCTCTTCGACCATGAAAAGACGTTGAAGTCTTGGTACGATTGGCATATACCGAAGAACACTAACGGGGATTTTGGTCTGTGTCTTCTCACCCATACCGTTGTCTACCACAACATACCTGGAAGACTTGCAAATGGGACAATAGTTCAAGTCCGCATAGTCAAGCCTAAACAAGACACATCCTTTCTCACAGGCATGTATCTTATCATAGGGCATCTTCAGTGCACGAAGGATTTTGTCCGACTGGTAAAGGTTTGCAGGCATTACATGGCCTTTGGGTAGAAAGCGTCCAAATACTGTCATCATTGCATCGTAGCATTCTCTGCCCAAGTTGAACTGAGCCTTCAGAGCCATTACTTGTGAGATGGCATCCAACTGACAAAGCTCAGTGTGCTCATGGAGCGGACGTTTTGAAGACTCCAACATTTCATTGAAGGCCTTTGTAGATTCCTCCATCTCCTCGTCCGAATCCCGAGCATCATCAAAGTCTTGCACCATGTTTTCCATCCCGGTACCATGCTCGTCGGTGCGACGACGATCCACCTCAGCTCGGTCACGTTGGGCAGACTCACCATGAAATGTCCACACCGTATAATCGGGCGTAAAACCACTCTTCTGCAGGTGTTTGCCCATTTCAGCCTCTGTCCTCTTTTCCCAATTGCTGCACCGTAAACAGGGGCACCAGGTTTTCCTCTGGCCATTTGCAAATGCGGCTCGCACAAACCCCTTGGTTTTTGTGAACCATTCAGTGCTCCATTTGTTCTGACCAGTGTGACCGGTGTACATCCACGCACGATCACTCATCTTGACTTTCAGAGCTACTAGACACACAACAAATATATATATATATATATATATATATAATTCACCATGTATGTATTCATCAGTTGATCTACTTTGTCAATTTTATTACGTCCATGCAACCTACACTCTAATAGGTAATGATAGGTCCTAATCCCACCCGAGTATGTTTAGATTGGGTTCATTTTCCCATGCTATGCCCCGGATCCTACGCAAAATTTCGGCAGCATCTCCCCGCTGTTCTCCTGATACACGTCTCTGCAATAAACAGAGAGGATGTGTACCCGGAGAACAACAGGGGAGGCACTGACTAAATTTATGCGTCGGATCCGGAGCAAAGCATATGGGAAAACGAACCCAATCTAAACATACTCGGGCTGTCCATGGATAGCGTTGGACAATTCGAAAGAATCAAGGTTATAAATATGCAAATGCATGCATATTTATAACTATGACGCTTTCGAACGGGAGACACATATTGGTTACGCATACTGATGATTCAAGACACATATATATCTAGCTATCAAGTTTCATCGGAATAGATCAAATAATTAATGGGGGAGGAGGACATGTCATTTGTGCTCACCCACGAACGAAGGGGCAGAGCTCGTCAAACGCACGGCGAGGTCATCGAACACCAAACCTCGCAGCGATGAAACAACTGCACATTTAAAACTACCCGATCAACACAATTATATATGATGTTTTTCATAACAAAATCGAAAGATATATGACCTAACTAATAATTCACAAATATATGACCCCGTCGGCTTCT